>NC_090748.1:2854065-2859065 GCF_036898095.1 Palaemon carinicauda
AACGAATATTTCATATATAAACTATAAAAAAAGACTTATGCCAGCCTGTTTAACATAAAAATATTTGCTGCAAGTTTTTAACTTTCGTAGTTCAACATATTTCTGGCTTTCTTGCATACTTAATAGTCCCTTCTACAGGCATTGCCATGCTTACACTATTCTTCTCAAGCCTTGCACAAATCAGCTTTGTCACTATACTCTATTTTACATTCATCAGATCTTTAAAACATTCTTTAGGCTTACGGCATCTCCCCACTTACATCATTTATTCAGAGATCAATCTGTTCATCAACTCTTCTCTCTGCAAACACACCCTTGAGAAACCATCTTTTATTATTCCTAATGTTCTTGTTCTATTTTTTATCGTTATCACTAGCTATCTTTGTCTTTCTACTAGCCTCCTGGCTAGTACAGTGGTAACGTATTAGCTTAGCATTTGCATGGCAGCAGTTTGATCCCTGCCCGGGATCGTGAGTTTAAGCTATTTACTGGGGAGGCCATTGCTGTGGCTGGGCACCACAGTCGGTGGTTGGGCTTGACCAGCTGTCGTTCTGGTGAGCATCTATTCTGATGAAACTGAAACCAGACACTTTTGTTGACTAATGACCAAGGCCTATAGACTTTGGATTTTGAGTATGACTACCTTGTGTGTGTGTGTGTGTGTGTGTGTGTGTGTGTGTTAGTGTGTGTGTGTGTGACTATAATGAAGCATCGATCTCCTGATTTTGAATACTCTTATTAATATATATCAAATGGAAGAACGTTACAAATTTATAATTGTTAATTCATCACTAACTGCTGGGAGCAACATACTTACCTGTCCATGGATGTCTGATAATTTGTTGTTCTTGAAGACAAGGCTTTGAAGATTAGGGAGATTTTGGAAAGCCCCCCCTAGTAAGATTCGCAATTCATTATCGGAAAAGTCGATGTTTAGTAAATTCCTGTTGCTGGAGAAGGACTTCGTGGTGATCCTCGTCATCCTATTTCTGGTGAAATCTACGCCTGTGACTTCCTCCGGGAATTTGATATTCTCTGTTGGTAGAAAGGTAACGGTTGATTCACACTATTGGTCCAGTCACACTCCAGTCTCGGTTCGGTCTAGGTATTGGAATGTTTGGTTTGGTCTAGATACATAGATGTTCGGTTTGGTCTATTATTATTATTATTATTATTATTATTATTATTACTTGCTAAGCTACAACCCTAGTTGAAAAAGCAGAATGCTATAAGCCCAGGGGCCCCAACAGGGAAAATAGCCCAGTAAGTTAAGGAAAGAAGGAAAAATAAGATATTTTGAGACGAGTAACAACATTAAAATAAACATTTCCTATATAAACTATAAAAACTTTAACAAAACAAGAGGAAGAGAAATCAGATAGAATAGGGTGCCTGAGTGTACCCTCAAGCAAGAGAACTCTAACCCAAGACAGTGGAAGACCATGGTACAGAGGCTATGGCACTACCCAAGACTAGAGAACAATGGTTTGATTTTGGAGTGTCCTTCTCCTAGAAGAGCTGTTTACCATAGCTAAAGAGTCTCTTCTACCCTTACCAAGAGGAAAGTAGCCACTGAACAAATACAGTGCAGTACTTAACCCCTTGGGTGAAGAAGAATTACTTGGTAATCTCAGTGTTGTCAAGTGTATGAGGACAGAGGAGAATCTGTAAAGAATAGGCCAGACTATTCGGCATATGTGTAGGCAAAGAGAAAGAACCGTAACCAGAGAGAAGGATCCAATGTAGTACTCTCTGGCCAGTCAAAGGAACCCTTAACTGTCTGGGATATTCGGTTCGGGCGTCTAGGTACTGGGATGTTCGGTTTGATCTAGGTACTGGAATGTTCGGTTCAGTCTAGATACTGGGATGTTCAGTTCGGTCTAGGTACTAAGATGTTCTGTTCGGTTCGCTCTCGGTCCGATCAGTGTCTTGGCAAAATTATAAATTTAAGGAAAAAGCAGAATTGTCTAGGAATATTGTTCAGTGATACAATGAAATATATTTGCACAGTGAACAGTAGACTGGTATTGTACATACTGATTTTTTCCTATCATGACCGGAGCGAGACTAAAGTGAGAGCGGATATAATAGTGTAAATCAATCCTAAATGTTTGGACTCATAAATAGATAATGTTGATGTAGGATTTGCTTCCGTGAAACAACGGACTTTCATGTAATATCCATCCAAAAGATGAGATTCCTGTGGACTATGTCAATACAATTTGTGTTGGTGCAACACTTAAAGAGGGATTTATTTGACATAATTAGGTTTCCAAAGGTGATTAGAATTATGTGGAGGAAAGGATTTTTGTGTGTGTGTGTGTGAATATACTTTTAAATTTGTGAAAAAAAAAAAAACCCCGGTTTCCTACGGAATGAGACTCACATTGAAGGGAGAAATTAGTTTCCCGGTGAACCGTAGATAAGTCTCTTAGAGCAAGAATTTATAAAGATATTTTCTTTAACATCTTTCTGTCAATAGAAGTAGGAAGGTTTTATAAACAGCTTTTTTTAAAATTGATTAAGAAGTAGGACGAATTCAAATACATTGTTGTTTTCACTCGATGCAAGGAATGCTTAACGAATCAACGAATCAATGGTTGTGGTGGCCGATGTGGTAACTTCCCTGATTGGTGAACGCCAGACTGGGGTTCGAGTCCCGCTTAAACTCGTTAGTACCTTTGGTCGCTGCAACCTTGCCATCCTTGTGAGCTAAGGAATGAGGGTTTGTGGGAGCACATACGTCTATTTGTCGAGTTATCAGCACCCATTTTCTGGCCCTCCCTGGTCCTAGCTGGGGTGGAGAGGGGACTGGGCGCTGATCATATGTATATATGGTCAGTCTCTAGGGCATTGTCCTGCTTGATAAGGCAATGTCACTGTCCCTTGTCTCTGCCATTCACGAGTGGCCTTTAAACCTTTAAGCCTTTAAATAGCAAGATGCAATTTCTATGGGTGATGAATTATCTTTTCGTATGGCAAGAGATGTGTAGCTATCTGGAATCAGAGATGAAAATTGGTCTCGAATAGTCCGTATGGTGAGTGATTTCTACAATGAATAGGACATAATTTTATTGGTTACATGTAATCAATGCAGAAAGTAGGTTTGTTCTCATAGGTAACTAGCAAGTGCAAAGTGGAGTCGTATCAAATAAATTTCCAGTGAAGGGCGGAGTGCTCCAAGGGAATGTGTTGTCACCTATGTTGTTTAGCCTCGTCGTGGATTTTGTAATGATTAATTGTAGTTCTTTTTATCATGTAGTTCCTCTTTTTTTATATGTGGAAAATGGCTTCTCGTGAAGATTCTCTTAGTTATTTGGGTGTTTCTTTAATGGGCAAAAGGTTTTGTGTGAATATTAACATGGTTTGATGGGAACAGTCTGTAATGTAGTGGATTATACTCTTGAGAGGTTGAGTATCATCTCCAGCGGTGCATTGTAGACAAACATCTCTGGTAAACGTGTGAATATCATCATTGAGTACGGTATTATTATTATTATTATTATTATTATTATTATAATTATTATTATTACTTACTAAGCTACAACCCTAGTTGGAAAAGCAGGATGCTGTAAGGCCAAGGGCTCCAATAAGGAAAAATAACCCACTGAGGAAAGGAAATAAGGAAACAAGATAGAATAGTTTGTCTGTGTAAAGAGGTCTATGGCTTCTATATGCATTATTTTCTATATGCTGTTACAGTAGACAAGTATTTTACAATAAAAAAAAAACTATTTTAAATGCAGTTATGTCGGTAAAGGTGTAAATATTTGGGCAAGTAATCGATTTTGCTCTTTGGTGGGTTTAACCGAAGTAACTGAAAAAATAAACCTTTTTGTGAGTGTATTTAGCCACCTAAATCGTGTGTCGTTTTAAAATTTACCCGAGAATTTAAGAGGAATGTGCTGTCAGGATATGTCGCTGATGCGAATAATGATATTTCTGATCATTACCGTAGATAAGTTATTGGTTTTGGAAATGAAATTGCTAACGCAGTTTAATTTACAAAATATATATTATTTTAACCTGGGAAGAGATGTTTGTAACGCTCATGATTGGCTCTACAAAATTTCTTGAAGGTACACTCAGGCACACTGTTCTATCTAATTTCTCTTCCTCTTGTTTTGTTAAAGTTTTTATAGTTTATATTGGAAGCATTAATTTTAATGTTGTTACTGTTCCAAAAATATATTTTTCCTAGTTTCCTTTCCTCACTGGGCTAGTTTCCCTGTTGGAGCCTCTGGGCTTAAGGCATCCTACTTTTCCAACTAGGGTTGTAGCTAAGAAAGTAATAATAATAATAATAATAATAATAATAATAATAATAATAATAATAATAATAATAATAATAATAATAATGATAATAATAATAATAATAATAAAGACCCGTTTTTCTTGCCTGAAAAAAAAAATCCCGGAAGTGGGGATGTCACTTTTGGATAAATGGAAGGTTTTTTCATGGCATGTGTTGGTTTAAAAAAAAAAAATATCGAGGAAAGATAATCATGAGGCTGTCCATTTTGTTGAGTTAATTCAACACAACTATTAATGCAAGCTTTTTATAAACTAAAATTAATTCAAATTCTGACTTATTTGGATTAAACTTCCAATCAAATGTTAAGATTTTATGAAGAAAGCACAAATATATTTGGCGTAATGTACAGATTGAGCTAAATAACAGATGGCAAAATATTTCCTAATGCCACTAAGTAAAATAAAGAAGGATAATCAATATACGATTTGCGCCAATTAAAGAAGAAAGTAAGAAAATTAAGGAATGAATGGTTCGCTCACCTGGAAGTGAGCTTATGTTTCTGTCGCTGCAGTCCAGCATTTGATGTCTTGCTTCCAGAATGTTACTTGGACACGTGCATAGATCATCGCAGATGTCAGTGTAGCTGACTGCAAACAGGAAAGCTGTTGTTGATGGAACCAGCAGCTGTAGAAGAGCCAGCAACGAGGGTAGTTTCATTTTGAAGTCTCGTAAGGGCTAGCTAGAC
>NC_090748.1:2864065-3021565 GCF_036898095.1 Palaemon carinicauda
TCTACATTTTTCAGTTATGTTATATACTCCTTTGTTTTGTATGTTGTTTGAGGATCTATTTGTTTCAGTGATAGGTGTTTACGGTTTGTTGGTATTTGGTAAACTTCCATATATTCAGATGAATATAGAAAAGAAAGGAATGAAGTAATTGAGCTACAACAACCATGAAAATCTGAAGAAAATAGTAGGATTATTTATATTTAGTGAAACAAATCTAGAAAAGAAAAAGAAGTATTAAACCTGATGTGGAAGAAAAGACAAAACAGTATAAGAAGAAGAAAAACTTTGGAGGCGCCGTTGCAACCGCTATGATGCCTCACCCCTGAATCATGATTTCCTGAACCTGACTACTGAGTGCAGTGAGTAACCAAACTCCTTTTGATTTCACATGTTGTAATGGTAGATTGTTAGTTCTGTACATAAAATATGCTGCTTTCCATAAGCTGGTTTTGTATAGCCCATACTTTGGTTGAAATACCGTGCATGTCCTAAGCTTACATTTGGTTATTACCTCCGCCAACGAAGTAGGGAGGAGGTTTTGTTTTCGCCCCCGTTTGTCTGCTTGTGAACAACGTCCTTTCCACAATTTTACTCAGGGATTAATTGTTACGTTGGGATATGGAAGTGATTCAGTTTTGAAGGTCAAAGGTCAAGGCCTAGCAAAGGGTCGCCCTAAATAACGCTAACCTTTACCCCAAGGTCGCACGTGCTTGTCACACATTTCAAATAGGCTTAAGGTCTAAATTGATTCTGGGAAAGGCAAGCTGGTTTCGAGAAAGAAGCTGCTAAGTTTTAGGTAATTATAATATACCTCAATTTTGTAGCCAAATACATGAACCATGTATATTTCCTACTCGCTATCTTATGTTTTATCTATTTCTGGTGATGAATATCTGAGCAAACCAACCATTTTTGACTTTTCCTAATCCCCCACCTTATAAAAAAATAATTGTGTGGGATCCTAGTGGGGAAAAAAGTTTTTTGGGTGGGGAAACACCAAAAATGAGTGATTTGGAGTAATCACAAGAGAACCGGTTGGAAATATATGTAGTTCATATAAGTGGTTGGAAATTAAAGTATCATAATTACCTATAATTCATATCACATCCTTCAAATGGTTTTTGCTCTGCCGTTGTTCGCCTTGCTTGCAAACAAACATGATTTTACCGCTCCTCTGTTCTGGGAAGCGGTACGTGGATGAGCTGCATACGGCAATCTTATAGGTTATTATTCTGGGGATTTTTTTTACTTTCAGGTTGAAAAAATTAGTTATATAGTGAACCGACAACATTTTTAACATAATCAACTACCAAAATAGATGAAATTACGCTAGTTTTCGAAATACTGTAGATTGAATTTCTCTTTTGGAGATGGTATTCATGCTGGAAGGGAAGGGGAGGGTGGAAAAATAGCTGTTGTAAAACAATATCCAGGATTTTGTGCGGAAATATTTGGAAGAAATTAATTTTAAATATTAAACTTAGCCGGTGAATATATAATAGCTGACGTCTCGGACGGCTCGACAGAAACACAAAAACTCGCGAGCGATCGCCATGAAGGTTGCGGGTGTGCCCACCAGCGCCGACTATCGGCCAGATACCGCATATACATGTAAACCGCTCCAGTTCTTCTCTGTCGGTCTTGTCGACAAGTTGATTCCGCTCGCTGTTGACCTGGAGTTTTCCTCATTTTTGGTGAAGTACTTCTTTTTGGTTTTGAGCTTTCGCAGTGACAGGTGTTTTTCTCTTCAATTAAAACTCTTGAACCCTTTTTTGGATAGTGTTTATTGTTGATGACTTTGGATTTGTTTTGGATTTTCTTTGACTTTTCAAAATGGCTGACCCTTCTCCTATCCCTGGACCTAAATTTCGTAAATGTAATGCTAGGGATTGTAACAAACGTCTTCCCAAGGCCTCTCTCGACCCACATAGCGTGTGTGCTAATTGCCGGGGTAAAACCTGCCAATTAGGAGATCGGTGTGATGAGTGCGTGGTCTTGTCGGAATTCGACTGGCTAGAGTTTGATAAGTATTCTCGTAAGCTTGAGAGAGATAGGGTGAGGAGAAGCTCCTCTAGGTCGTTGGATTTTTCCTCCTCCCATGCCCCTGAACCTAATCCTTCCCCTGTAGTAGTTGTTCCTGAACCCTCTACTAGCACTCATGAACCATCCATGCGGGATATGTTGCTTGCCATTCAAGCTTTGGGCGAGAGAGTTGAGTCCTTAGCATCGGACCGTAATCAACTCATGGCGGATGTAAATGTGTTAAAGTGTCAGAGTGCCAAATCAGAAAATCGTGGGGATAAAGTGATTAGTGCGCAAAGTGTTTTTAGTGTTGCGACCGAGGGTTCGTCTGTTCGTGCTTGTCGTTCTCCTAGTCCGAGACCTCTTTCAGGCTCCCCTGCACCAGGGAGAAGTAATGTCGTAGGACTTAAGGGGACGAGAGGCTTTAACCAACGAACAGACGTTCCCTCTGTGGTTTCGGGCGTGTCTCGTCAAGATCGCCCCTACCATAAGACGAGCGAGGCTGTTTTCTCCTCGTCATCTGAAGGCTTCTCGCAAAAGAAACCTTGGAGCAAAGTTTCTAGACCCTTAAAGCGAAAGTCAGTCCCTTCAGGACAGGTCCAGCGTCCTGGCTGTAGCCATTGGGACAGCTCTGACCCTTTGCAGTCGTCGGAAGACTGTTCGCCGATTAAACGTAAGCGTAACACGGGCTCCGAGAGTCTCAGTAAAGGCAATGTTTTGCCGTCACAGACGTTACCATCGTCTCGGCCCGTACCGACTCCCGTTGATCCTAAATGGGTTGTCCTGCAGGATATGCAGAATAAGCTTGCCTCCCTTATGGAGGAGTATACCGTTGAGCAGGTTCACGATGATCCTCGCCGTTACGCTGATCGAGACTCTGGCCGTCAGCCGCCCAAACGAGCCTTTACTTGTCCTTTTGACGTTACGAAACGTGATGTCGGTAGTTTGTCACGTCAGTCACGTGACTTGGAGCCTCACTCGATGCAGTCCCGTGTTGACTTTCAGCCGCTGCCGCAGCCTCGGGTTGACGTTCAGCCGCTGCCGCAGTCTCGTGTTGACGTTCAGGACGTTCGCCAACCAGCTCAGTTGCCTTGTTTTGACGTTGAGCGTCAAGCACCGCAGTCAAGGGTTGTTTTGACTGCTCAGTCTAGGCAGTCAAGGCACTCTCGACTTGACGTCGAGCGTCCATCAGCTCCTGTTGTTGTTGCTGGTCAGTCCTTTCAGCAGCGACATGACGTAGCTTCCTTGACTACTACTGCTGCTCCTTTGCGTGTGGACTTTGCTTGTCAAGCATTGCCACAGCGGCAGGTCTCTCCCTTTCTTGAGACTCATCAATTGTCGGACGAGGTTCCTTCAGATGAGGATGTTGCTGATCCTCCGCCTACTGATATTCTTTTGGATGTTTTATCAGACGTAGAAGAGCCCTCTATGGACTTTAAGAAAATCATGATGATTTTTAAGGATCTTTTCCCAGACCATTTTGTTACTTCTGCTCCTCGTTCGCCTCCGTCAGAGTTTGTGCTAGGCATAGCTGCGGCGAAGCCTTCTTTTACTAAGCTAGTGCTCTCTCGCTCTTCTAAGAGGGCTTTACGTTTGCTAGGCGACTGGTTGGTTACCAGGAGGAGTTTGGGGAAGACGGCCTTTGCTTTCCCTCCTTTTAAACTAGCTTCTAGAGCGAGCGTCTGGTATGACATGGGAGAAGTTCTCGGCTTGGGAGTCCCTGCCTCTGCCCATGGTGACTTCTCAAGCCTCGTAGACTCTCCCCGTCGCCTGGCCATGAGACGCTCTAAAGTTTGTTGGTCCTCATCGGACCTTGACCATCTCCTTAAAGGGGTTTACAGGGCCTTCGAAGTTTTTAACTTTTTAGATTGGTCTCTAGGAGCATTAAGCAGGAAGATCTCGTCTGCCGACCAGGATGTTTCCGTGCTTATTATGTCTTGTATGGACAAAGCCATCCGCGATGGCTCCAATGAGCTCGCCGCCACCTTTACGTCTGGAGTACTGAAGAAGAGGGAAACTCTTTGCTCATTCCTTTCAGCAGGAGTTACTCCCTGTCAAAGGTCGGAGCTTCTCTTTGCCCCCTTATCAGCTGCCTTGTTTCCTCAACAGCTGATCAGAAGGATACACACGACCTGATGGCTACTTCTGCTCGCAAGGGAGCTCCTTCATCGTCTTATGTCGTGAGGCCCAAGATCGATACCCCAGCGACTAGGTTTATCCCGCCCTTTCGTGGCAGAGCCCCCAGCAGGGGAGGCGCTCGTGCCGACGGAAAAAGAGGCAAGAGGAGAGGATCCAAGTCCTCCCGTGGCATAGTCTGACTGCCCACGTCCTCAGACAGCGGTAGGGGCCAGACTGAACAGCTTCTGGCAGGCCTGGGAGAAGAGGGGTGCAGACCAAGAGTCTGTGTTGTTGCTCAAGGAGGGGTACAAAATACCTTTTGTACGCAGACCTCCTCTAGTAACAGTTCCTCTAGACCTCTCTCCCAGGTATCGAGAGGAGTCAAGAAGACAAGCTCTACATCAGCAGGTGTCTCTGTTGCTAGAGAAGGGAGCGGTGGTGAAAGTCTCGGACCTTCAATCACCAGGATTTTACAACCGTCTCTTCCTAGTCCCAAAGCATACGGGAGGTTGGAGGCCAGTGCTGGACGTCAGTGCGCTCAACGATTTTGTTATAAAAACAAAATTTACGATGGAGACCACGAAGTCCGTCCTAGCAGCGGTCAGAGAGGGAGACTGGATGGTCTCTCGACCTGCAGGATGCGTACTTCCACATTCCTATTCACTCAGATTCTCAACCGTATCTGAGGTTTGTTTACAGGAATGTGGTGTACCAGTTTCGAGCACTGTGCTTCGGCCTCAGCCCTGCTCCTCTCGTGTTTACGAGGCTCATGAGGAATGTGGCAAAATTCCTTCATTTATCGGGAATTCGAGCCTCCCTGTACTTGGACGACTGGCTTCTCAGAGCATCGTCCCGTCATCGCTGTCTGCAGGACCTTCAATGGACGTTGGGTCTGGCAAAGGAGTTGGGACTGTTGGTGAACTTAGAAAAGTCTCAACTGAATCCATCCCAGACGATTCTCTATTTGGGGATGGAGATTCGCAGTCTAGTTTTTTGGGCTTTTCCGTCTGCCACCAGGATGGAGCAAGCCCTGTTCAAAGTCCGCCTCATGCTGAAAAAAGACCGTTGCTCAGTAAGAAGTTGGATGAGCCTCTTAGGGACTCTGTCATCCCTGGAGCAATTTGTCTCACTAGGGAGACTTCACCTTCGCCCTCTCCAGTTCCATCTAGACTCACACTGGAACAAGAGCAAGACTTTGGAAGCTGTGTCAATCCCGGTCTCCGAGCCAGTAAAAGCATGCCTGAACTGGTGGGACAGCAACATAAGTCTGCGAGAGGGTCTGTCCCTGGCAGTCAAGAACCCAAACCACGTGTTGTTCTCAGACGCGTCGGATTTGGGTTGGGGAGCGACTCTGGACGGTCGGGAATGTTCGGGTCTTTGGACGTCGGATCAGAAGAGCATGCACATCAACGGCAAGGAGCTGTTAGCGGTTCACTTGGCCTTGACGAGTTTCGAGAGCATTCTTCGAAACAAAGTGGTAGAAGTCAATTCGGACAACACCACAGCATTGGCGTACATCTCCAAGCAAGGAGGCACTCACTCCCACACACTGTTCGTCATCGCAAGGGACCTCCTCATCTGGTCAAAAAATCGAGGCATCTCCCTGTTGACAAGATTCATCCAGGGGGACTTGAACGTCTTGGCAGACTGTCTCAGTCGGAGAGGTCAGGTGATCCCCACAGAATGGACCCTCCACAAGGACGTGTGCAAGAGTCTTTGGGTGACTTGGGGTCAACCCTCCATAGACCTCTTTGCCACCTCGTTGACCAAAAGGCTCCCGACCTATTGCTCTCCAGTCCCAGATCCAGAGGCGGCCCACATAGATGCGTTCCTACTGGACTGGTCTCACCTGGACGCGTACGCATTCCCACCGTTCAAGATCATCAACAAGGTACTGCAGAAGTTCGCCTCTCACGAAGGGACAAGGTTGACGTTGGTTGCTCCCCTCTGGCCCGCGAGAGAGTGGTTCACAGAGGTACTTCGATGGCTGGTAGACGTTCCAAGGAGTCTTCCTTTAAGGATGGATCTCTTACGGCAGCCCCACGTAAGGAATCTTCATCAAAGCCTCCCCGCGCTTCGTCTGACTGCCTTCAGACTATCGAAAGACTCTCAAGAGCTCGAGGTTTTTCGAAGGAGGCAGCCAGAGCGATTGCGAGAGCTAGGAGAGCTTCTACCATCAAGGTATACCAGTCGAAGTGGGAAGTCTTTAGAGACTGGTGCAAGTCATCAACCATTTCCTCTTCCAGTACCTCTGTAGCCCAAATTGCAGATTTTCTCCTACATCTGAGAAATGTTCGCTCCCTCTCAGCGCCCACTATTAAGGGCTACAGGAGCATGTTGGCTTCTGTGTTTAGACATAGAGGCTTAGATCTGTCCAATAATAAAGATCTCCAAGATCTCCTTAAGATATTCGAGACCTCTAAGGAGCGTCGTATGGCAACTCCTGGATGGAACTTAGACGTGGTCCTAAGGTTCCTAATGTCCGACAGGTTTGAGCCATTACATTCAGCCTCCCTGAAGGATCTCACCCTCAAGACGCTTTTCTTAGTGTGCTTGGCTTCGGCTAAAAGGGTCAGTGAGATCCATGCCTTCAGTAAGAACATCGGCTTTTCTACAGATAAAGCCACATGTTCACTTCAGCTTGGTTTCTTGGCCAAAAATGATCTGCCTTCTCGTCCTTGGCCTAAGTCGTTTGATATACCTTGCCTGTCAGAGATCTTAGGCAACGAGCTTGAAAGAGTACTGTGTCCAGTTAGAGCTCTTAAGTTTTATTTAGCTCGTACCAAATCCTTACGAGGTGGATCTGAGGCCTTGTGGTGCTCAGTTAAGAAGCCATCATTGCCTATGTCTAAAAATGCTTTATCGTATTTTATTAGATTTTTAATCCGAGAGGCTCATTCTCACTTGAGTGAAAAAGATCGTTGCTTGCTTAAGGTTAAGACGCACGAAGTAAGAGCTATAGCAACTTCCGTGGCCTTTAAGCAAAACAGATCTCTGCGAAGTATTATGGACGCGACCTTTTGGAGGAGCAAGTTGGTGTTCGCTTCATTTTACTTAAAAGACGTCCAGACTCTTTATGAGGACTGCTACACACTGGGTCCATTCGTTGCAGCGGGTGCAGTAGTGGGTGAGGGTTCTACCACTACATTCCCTTAATTCCAATATCCTTTTAATCTTCTCTTGAAATGTTTTTAATCTTGTTTTGGGTTGTACGGAAGGCTAAGAAGCCTTTCGCATCCTTTTTGATTTGGCGGGTGGTCAAATGTCATTTCTTGAGAGCGCCCAGATTAAGGGTTTTGATGAGGTCCTGTTGTATGGGTTGTCGCCCTGGATACAACAGCTCCTGGGAGTCTTTCAGCATCCTGAGAGGATGGCTGGGCTTCGTGAGGAAAGCGGACTAACAAGGCAGAGTAATCGTCAGAGTCAGCTTCCTTACCAGGTACCTATATTTATTTGGGTTTTGTTATGATATAACTGTCAAAAACTCTAAGCATATACGCCTTTATTGTATTAATACTGGTCTCTACCCACCACCATGGGTGTGAATCAGCTATTATATATTCATCGGCTAAGTTTAATATTTAAAAATGATATTTTGATTATAAAATAAATTTTTGAATATACTTACCCGGTGAATATATAAATTAAAGGCCCTCCCTTCCTCCCCGATAGAGACCCAGCGGAATGAGAAGAACTGGAGCTGTTTACATGTATATGCGGTATCTGGCCGATAGTCGGCGCTGGTGGGCACACCCGCAACCTTCATGGCGATCGCTCGCGAGTTTTTGTGTTTCTGTCGAGCCGTCCGAGACGTCAGCTATTATATATTCACCGGGTAAGTATATTCAAAAATTTATTTTATAATCAAAATATCATTTTGTTGAAAAAGCCAGGCAATGATTATGTCATACCAAAAACAGAACAGCTGAAAAAAAAGGAAATACAAACAACACATGCACTGTAACCCACAATCAGTCTCAAAAGTAAACAGGTGACTTAGAAAATTAAATGGTGTTCACATTTTAATTGATCAAGATGTAAGTTATTGTATGTCCCAGCCCCCACTAATTATACTGTACAAAGAAAAATGCCAAACTAGCCAGCACTCATCCATTTCTTATGGTGAATTTCAGTTTCGCTAGACATTAATGTATTTCATATTAACCAACTTTTGATATTTGTTTATGTAATTATATTATGAATGTATTTGTTCAAGCATAAATGTTCAGGTGAAGGGGATATATTTTACTGTGTTATTGACATAACCTAACTGTAGGATTGGAATGAAACCCTGAGCTTCCAGTGATTTTTATAATGTAGAGTAATCCATCACAGTTTTTACTGTCAATGGGGGAGGGAGTCCACCACCAATCTTGTATGGTCCCATACATTTGTTGCCTTATTTTGTACTCACCCGCAGCCCCCTATCTCCAAGGGCTTGAGTGTCCTGGCGGTGTGATTAGCACTGATTTTCTCTATTGGTAGCCATTTGAATTTAACGCCTAGTGTCTGTTGCTAATGCTTATCGACAAGGTAATGCTGCTTCTCCGTAGGAACGCCATTTCGTAATTGCCTCCCGGTTGCCTGTTGTGCGGAGGACATGTTGATGTCACGAATGGGTGTATTCACACTTGCAACATTGCGAGAGAGAGGCCTCGTCCCAATTTAGGCCGTCCCCCTCCCCTGTTTTTGCCCAGAATATCCTTTTTGGGAGTTTTTAAAGCTGCCTCCGCCTTACTATTTGACTCCGGGTAATGTTTAGATGAGAGGCGCACCTTGACCCCTCATCTCCTGAAGAAGCGGACATTTCTTCGCTCAGCAGGTTTGTACCGCCCGTCTCTTAACACTTCCTCTGGTACCACGCAGTGAAGTGGTACTGTGGGGGAAATGAGCTATTTCTAGCACCTCTAACTGAAACATATCCATGACCATACACTGGAAGGGGTAGTCTGGGAGCAACGTGATGACCATTGCTTCTTTAGTGCTGAAGGTCATCCTCCATGCCAAGCCAGTAGACAAACTGTTTAGCCCTCCTAAGCAGGGAGTCGAGCTCTTGGTGACCTGCATGTAAACTTGATGACTCTGCTGACGGTTCTTTTTCGATTATTGTTCTAGTCAGATGCACCTTTCTTTGTATGTGTAGAGCACTAGATTTTTTTTAGTTGGGAGGCAATCTCTCACTCTGTTAAAGGGCTTAAGGCAGGCCACCTCCTGAGCCTTCTGTTGGTGCCAATCACTAAGCAGAGTCGTGGATTGACCACGGGTTAGGAACAGTCGGTTACTTAGCTAACACCTTGAACTTCTTGGACCCAGACAAAAGACAAGCCCTGAAATACTTTGTTCTGACAGGGCTAAGGGAAGTAGAATTCCTGGCACACAAGGTGGCTAACCCAGTGGGCCAATTGGATGCTAAAACAGCTTGATGCTGTGAATTCCAGATTTCTCAAAGTAATAGCTTGCTGGAAGGGATTGAACCTTTGTAACTCACCCTTTAATGGTCCTATCCTATTTCCAGCAACAGAAGTAGAAGTGACGACTGAAAGGTGGAGGAAGGAGAGTCGAGACTCTTTGCTGCATCTTGCAGTATCCTTTTGGCAGCCAAAGACCGCCTCCACCTCAGGTCAGGCTAGAGCAACAGCTCTGCCACCACAGCCCTGTAGGCAGGCTCAGAGAAAAATCTCTACCTCGGGTCAAGAAGGCATCGAACCAGTACTTTTCTGGAGCCAAGGCCAAGGATGTGCAAGAGGAGGGGTAAAAGATCGAGGATAGGGATCCCAATAGAGGGCCCAATCCTTCTACTATACCACCAGTGGGAGAATGCCTGCAGTGTTATTGGAGGAGAAGGTGGTATCACAGAGCAGAAAGGTGGATGGTGGATGTCCTTTGATCCGGGTACCTCCTTCCGTTCAGCTCGCCCCTGGCCTGATTCCACCATTGGCGACGTTAGCATCCTATCTCCATGGATCACCAGAGTATCTAGCCCTTCAGGCAGAAGTCCAGGGTATGCTGGAGAAGGGTGCTCTCCAAGAGGTCGACAACAGTTCCCCATGCTTCTTCAGTTGACTCCTAATTGTTGAGCAGGCCTCACGAGGCTGGAGATGAGTCATTGACCTTTCAACCCTGAATGAGTTTGTTCAACAGACTCTATTTAAGAGGGAGACCACAGCCATGGTCAAGCAAGCGATCAGGCCTATGGACTTCATGATAACTGTAGATCTAAAGGATGCGTACTTCCAGATCCTCCAGAAAGTATTTACGGATGGTAGTGGATGACAGAGTATTCCAGTTTAGGGTGCTTTCCTTTGGCCTTTCAACAGCTCATCTTGTCTTTACATATAAGATCACTCTGGTCACAGCATGGGCACACGCCAATGGCATTCGTCTCCTCTGATACTGTACTTAGACGATTGGCTAATCCTGCCAGACTCGGAGGAAACACTTTGCCTTCACCGAGACAAGCTCCTTTTGTTTTGTTTCTATCTAGGGATCGGGGCTAAATTGAAAAAAGTCTGTACTGGTACCCATGCAAAGACTCGCATACCTCATTATGGACATGGACATGATCCATTGGAAGTTTTATCCATCTCAGGACTAAGAAAGGTAGCTCTCCCTTTCTTTCAACAACCACATCTGTCGGCACATTAGTGGCAGAAGCTACTAGGACGCCTGACATCCTTGGAGCACCTATTACCAGGAAGCTGTCTTCATCTTATGTCACTTCAGTGGGAGCTAAAGGGGAATTGATGCGGATAGGGAAAGAGGAAGGTAAGGGACTTACAGTAGTAGTTGGATGAGTCAAACCTCCAGAAAATTTTCCCACTCTTGACGTCTCCTCTGGAGTTCCTATTTTTCATAGATGCGTCTAAGGAATGTTGAGGAGCTCACCTCAGTCAACACATATGTGTCAGGGCTCTGGTCCGAGCAAGAGCTCTGAGAGCATATACAGTAAATATTTTTGAGCTTAGAGCAGGCTATTTAGCTACAGCATTTTTCCTTCTGGCAGGTCCCTCGGTGTTTATAATCAACAACACTAATGTAGTGGTCTGTATAAACAAACAAAGAGGTACTGTATCACTGCAACTATGTCATCTTGCAGTAGACAATATCAGTTGGCGGACCTCCTCTCTATTTCCCGGAAAGCCCGCTTGAAGGCAGGAGGAACGTAGTGACGGACAAGTTAAGCAGGAGGACACAAGTAGTCGGCTCTGAATGGTCTTTCAAGTCCTTGGATAGCGACTGAGATTCTGACTTCGTGGGTGGGGTTCGCTGACAGTAGACCTGTTTGCAACTTCTGTAAATCACAAGCTCCCCATCTACTGCTCTGTAGTTCGAGATCCAAAGACAGCATTCGAGGACACATTCCAACACCCATGAGATAGTCTCAAGTCTATGCTTTTCTGCCCTTATGCCTGATAAGGAGCGTCCTAAATAGAGTTCAAGCAACACCCAGTCTCAACAATACTTGCTGCTCTGAAGTATATTTAGTACCTGGACCTTCTACTTCTACTGGGGGAGACTGGGAATTGCCTCCTCTTCCCAATCTGTCATGCCAACTACAAGCCCAGATGTTTCACAGCACAGTGGAATCACTCTGGCTTCATGTGTGGAGGTTACCTAGCATCTCTCAGAGAGAGGCTTTTCATGCGAAACTGTGCAAGAGATGTCTGGAGACCACCGCAGATCCTCAACAGCAGTCTATTAAGCCCAATGAACCATATCCTGGGGTGGTGTAATGGAAGGGGTGTCTCTCATGTCAGAGCCTGTTTTCCAATAATTGCCAACTTTTTTACATCACCTATTCAAGGGGGTTGGAGGCAGGTCTCTCTCTCCTTTGTCCTTAAGTTTGTAGCCAAAACTCAGAATCCTTCAATCCCTGTGGAATTCCAGGTTTTTATTGTTTCAGATTATGAGGCTTAGAGGGGTGTCCTGTGAGAGTGCCGAGGTCCTATCTCAAGTGTACATGTTCTGTCACCTGCAACAGCTTTTTGTCAGCGCTAAAAGCCTCAATGCCAGAGTTGGCTGAATATTTACCTTACCTCTGAGGAGAGAGGCTCTTCTCAGAATTGGCAATGAGAGCCCATTACTTAGCCTCAAAGTCAGGTCTTTTTTCACTTTGGCGGATCTCTCCATGCTTATACGAAGTGATGGACAGACGTGTATTCTGCGAGGGGTGAGACCGCCATCCTCAGATGCTAAAGGTGTCTTCTCCGTTGAAGGTGTCCATGGAGAGGACACCTTTGTACTATTGGGGCTTACTTTGCACTGAAATCTTCCCTCAAATGGGTTTCCTTACTTGACTTAGCCTCCCAAAAGTAAGTTAGCATGCGTTACTTGTACCGAATGCTGGGAACTGGTCTCCTCTCCCCTTTGTTCCTTAGCTTCTAGATAAAATCCAGAATCCGTTTGTTTTTGATGCCAGGATTCTTTGTCTCAGATTGTGAGCCATAGAGTTGTAACAGACGATCAGGATCAACTACTTTTGGGGTTTTATAAGGCTGCTTGACTGCTACCTTAAGCATACACAAACATCTCGATCTTTCCTACAGCTCCTCTTCCTCAATACAAGGAGAGTGAAGGAGGTGACTTAATACAATCTTCTCCTTGCTGAGGCAAGTCAATAGTTGTACCCAGTCGCCATCCTGATCTTCTGTACCCAGTCTCCATCCTAACCTTCTGCTCCGGGAGAAGCTCGGTGTAAAACTCAGGTTACCAGGGGAATAGCTACAGCCCTGTTATTTAGTAAGAATCTCTCTGGTGCAAGTACTCGGGTAGAAACATAGAAATATCTGACAATGTTTTACTGCCCATTACCTGTGGTAATTGACCAACGGGTCCCTAGACACCTTTCGCTAGGATGTGTAGTAGCTACACTGTAGGTGGATAGCTGCCTTGGCTCCTTTCACAGGACTTATATTAGCAGATCGAGGATGGGAGGTTACGTGTTAGACTGGAATGAAAGTAAAGATTGATTGGCCCTTTCCTTTCCCATTTCATCTTCCCTTCTACTGGGGCAAAGCATCGGAAACCCTGTCAGGTAGAATCGATTCATCTGCAGGCAAGACCCACCTTACTGGTAGCTTTTCTACGACATGATATAGCAGTGTCATTCCACACACACCTTACGAGGAGAGGAGTGTGTAGTAATCAGGCAAACATTACAGTACTATACATATGCCACGTGGTGTGAACCAAGCAAACCCATTTAGATACATATACTACTTTGTTGGAATTAGGCAAACCCATTACTGTAGTACCGATATGTTTCAAGGTTACGACACCAAGATTTTCTGCTCGGTGTCCTTTATTGCACGGGCTGTGAACCCACTAGTATAGTGCATGAAGTATAAGGAAACTGAACTCTCGCTACCCAGAAGGTCTGAGTTTAGGAATCCTGGTATTAGTTTTCCACCCAGTTGGAACAGGAACTTCCTCCCATCTAAGGATGAGTCTACTATGTAAAGGATGAAGATTTGTATTTGTCCTGTATTTTTTTTTCCTTACTATACTCGTACTTTCCTGCCATCACCAATCATTGAGCAAGTATATCGGCAAGGCTTCCCCCTCCCAGTCAAGTAATTACTGGCCCCTTGTTTACACCTTGTTATAAAAGTTTTAACTGCTGTATTACAAGCTTCGTTGATATATTTCCTAAGTAATTGACTCAGGTTTATATAATTGGGAAAAAACTAATTATCTCCAATTCATTATATTTTAAATAACTATTTAGAGGAGTATGATGCCTAACTGTTCCCCTCAGAAAGTATGTTTCAAGTTAGAGTGCTAATGGAACTGATTTTTAGTTCAAGAGGAAATCAGCAAAAACTAGGTAGTTGTTTATTGCATAGATGATGACAAAATGACATGCCTAATAACTAGCCTGCCATGCTTTGTTAGTACAGTACAGGAATAAGCCTTAAAAGCTTTTTACGTATTAAATTTCCTTTTTTAATATCAGAAAGCCAGCGAGTCTGACTTACCTGCCCGGTTGTTTACTCTAACATGACTTCCATTGTCAGTTCTAGAGGTCAAAGTGTTTCATTCAGTAAGGCTTCTGAATGTTAGTTACGCCTTACACAGTCCATATCCTCTCATGGAACCTCTATTTCCTTTATATGCTTCTCCCGCTAAACCCTGGCATTTTAGCATTCCTATAGCCCTGGTAGGTATGTAGATTGCAAAACAGAGGATAGGGTTGGTAGTCTGAATCCTTATAGCCTTCCTCTTGCTAAAGTAAAAACACTTATGCATCCTTGTTTTTCTCTTGTGGATGCCTTTCATATTGTAAGTTTCTCTTAGTTCTTTATCAGATAAAGATGTTCAGTTGCATTCTCTTGTAGAAAAGGTATTTGGAGGCTAGATACCAGTCATAGATCTCTCAGCCTTAGATGAGTTTGTTCTCCAAACTCTGTTCAAGGTGGAGACTAGAGCAATAGTCAAACAGGCTGTCAGACTGAAAGACATCATGATCATGTTAGATCTGAAAGATGTGTACTTCCAGATCCTGATCCATTCATCCTCAAGGAAGTACCTAAGATTTGTATCTCATGGAAAGGTACAGTATACCAGTTTTGAGTGCTGTGTTTTGATTTGATGACAATATTTTCTGTGTTCACTCTGGTCTCATCTTGGGCTCATGCAAACAGCATTCTATCTGCTTTGCTATCTAGACAGTTGGATGGTTCTGATGGACTCAGTGGAGACCCTTCTCCGACACCGAGCCATACTTGTTGAATTTTGCCGCGATGTGGGAATCATGGTAAACTAAAGAAGTCATCCTTAGCCCCCATACAGAACGTGGTATGTCTAGCCATGATAATAGACACATTATTAGGGAGTTTTTCCATTGCAGGAGTAATACATCATACCACAACACACCTATTGCAGTGCCTGCTGGGCCATTTGGCTTCGTTAGAATGCCCATGCCCGTTGAGATATTACCGCTAGAGTTATTTGGTCCTTTGACTGGCCAGACATTACTACATAGAGTAGTATCCCTCTTTCTGGTTACGGCCCATTTTTCTTTGCCTACACATACATTGAATACATATTCTTTCCACATTCTCTTCTGTCCTCACAGACCTAACAACTCTTCTTTGTTCAAAGGGTTAACTACTGCACTGTAATTGTCCAGTGGCTACTTTCCTCTTGGTAAGGGTGGAAGAGACTCTTTAGCTATGTGAAGCATCTCTTTTAGGAGGACACTGTAATCAAACCATTGTTCTCTAGTCTTGGGTAGTGCCACAGCCTCTGTACCATGGTCTTGTCTTGGGTAAGTTTTTATAGTTATATATGAAAGATTTATTTTAATGTTGTTACTGTTAAAATAATATATTTCAATTGTTCATTACTTGTCATATAAATTGTTTATTGCCTTTCCTCACTAGGCTATTTTCCCTGTTAGAGCCCTTCTGAGAGAGGTAGATCTTTCTCTCCCCTACCAAGTTGATCTTCATGAATGCATCAAAAGAGGGGTGGGGCACTCGCCTGTTACATCACGTGGCCTCCGGACTATGGTTCTAGTCAGACTGGCAGTACCACTTAAACCTCCTAGAGTTGAGGGCAACCTTCTTTGCTCTTCGACAGTTCCTTTCAGGCCACCAGTAGTGTAGATGAGCGACAACATGACTGTGTAGTGGCAAATCTAATAGACCTGTTTGCAACATTCCTAAACCACAAACTTTCAGTGTACTGCTCGCCAGTTCCAGACCTACAGGCAATGTTTCAAGATGCTTTCCAACATCCATTGGATGACATGGATGATTATATGATTTCTCCCAATTTGTCTGATCCTAAGGCTCCTCAACAAAGTGAATCCTCATCCAACCTAACTACGGCGCAACACGCAGTGGTATTCGAATCTTGTATTGCTGCTGTCGGGAATTCCAAGGGAGTTGCCCTCCTCACACGAACTTCTTTGTCCTCAGGGTAAGATATATCACAGAGCAGCTGTCACTTCACATCCAGCATCTCACTCAGAGAGGCTTTTTGTGACCTGTGGTGAAAAGATGCATAGAAGTACCTTGGGAAGGCCTCTATCACCATCTTGTGGTTGGTGTCAGTCCTGTCGGAGCCACTATTCCCATCAATTGCTGAGTTTTAATTGCATCTCTTGAGAGGCAAAACTATGCTGTCTCGTCTCAGCATTAAAAGGCCTTGAGCTATAACTAGAGTGAAGGGGGCTCTTATTTCCTCTTCGGCAGAATTATCTTTGTTCATACGGTACTTTGAGTTGTCTTGTCCTCGGCCAGAGGCGAGACCTCCTCCTTGGAATGTGGTTAAGGTCCTTCGTGCTCTGAAGAATGCTTCCTATGAATAGTTATATAGAGCTTCATACTGAGTCCTTATCCTCAAGACAGACTTCCTCTTCACTCTCACCTCTGTGAAAAGGTTGTACTGTAAATAACAAGGGTTTGTATTCGTGTCGGAGCAAATGACATATTTGAAAGTAATTTGTACTTTACCTATCTATATAAACCTGAAATTCATTACACATTCCTATCTTGCCATCACCTTCCAGTAAGTCATACAGCAATCAAAATTGGTGGAGGTTGAGTGCAAGTGTGCTAGGCTGAGTGGGAGCCTCTCCAGCTACTCCCTCCCGCCCAACCGGAGGGATTGAGATGCCACCTTGCTTAGGTTTTTTATGGCTGTGAACACCCAGTTACACCAAGTTCCTCTTTATAAAGAACTACAGAATTATATAGTTAGGAAAAATACAAATTACTTTTAAAATTGTCATATTAGTGTAAAAGCGATAAAGGACTTGAGTAATCCAAAGTCAAAGCAAAGTTCTGTGATCAACAAAGCAGCAGAGGTGACTGAAAAGTGGAAGAACTAGGGTATGCAGGTGTACTGTAATTCACATGGCACTTCAGAGATACAGATGCATTATTCTTTATTTGCTAAAAGTTTGTTTAGAGAGATTATTTTACTAAGAACAGCCTATTCTTGGGTAAGCATGAAAGTTCCCGTTGATATTACACTCTTGCTACTAGAAGACTTCTCACAGTACATCTCTGGCATAAATAGTATTGTATTTGTATGCATATTGCAAGAGTTCAAAAGTCATCGCAAATTATATTCCTGACTGGACTGCAAAGTTGCAGAGCTCGATCGTGGCCACAGCGCCATGTAATCTTAAAGAAATTTGTTTGCCTTACACTTAACTCTGATGAGTTTATATTTTTACAGCATCCCATCTTCTCCCAGCTACCTTTTTCTTAAAGTTTCATTTTAGCCCTTCTCAGAAACTTCTATGACTATTTCTACAATTTTCTTCTCATATTAAAAATGAATACTTTGGGACAGGCTATGGATCCAAAAATGTAACTTGGTTGTCTGGTTAGGCCACTTTGAATTGACAATGTGAAGGTTAAATGATAAATCATTCATTTTGCAAGCTCTGTTTTTTCAAGACAACAAATGAATGGAAATATTCTAAGTGAAAAGTAATATCAAAATATTCCATCAAAATAATTACTGTGTTATTAGAAGATATAAATGAGCAAGCTTATTATTTTTTTTCTATCAAATTGTTTGTAAGTTAAGGATTAATAAATGCTAAGTGAAATATGCAGTGAACAAGAAAAGTAATTTATTCTTTTATATATTTCTTTTGGTATATTGTATAGGAATATTGAAAAATAAGGTGAATAAATACATTGCAGCATTTGAATAGAAATTTAAACATTATTTTTCCCTCTTTTAATTTTCATCAGTTAACAGGGCAAACTTATTTTGCATAGCTGTTCCTGAAGTAGAACTAGGGATATCATCTTCATTTTCCTCTTCTTTTCCATCTTCCTCTTCAATATCCTTGTCACTTACTGGATCTTCTTCCTCAATGTCGTCATCTTCATCTTGACTAAGTTCTCCTTGTGGATCATAATAGGTTCCTTCTCCTTGTGCATCATCATAGGTTCCTTGAATCAGTTTTATCCTTTTTATCTCTGAGTCCGACTCAAATTTTCCTTGAAAAAAGAAAATAATTTTAACCTTACACCATTTTGTTACATTCAAGTGAATTAGTTAACATCTGATTTCAGCACCTAATAACCAAATTCAACAGGCAATATCTGAAAGTAACTTGATTTAATCTATTTGTACAAAAACTTACTCATGATAAAAGACTAACACTGCTTCTCTTGCACATATATTACTAAACAAGGTTACAATTTAAAATTAAAGTTAACAACATAAAAACATTTGTTCTTAAACGAATACAAACTTTTCATCCTCTAAATAGATGCCAACTTCAGAGCACGGTCATTGAATTGTTGACAAGGTAATTTGTTACAGACATGCGAGATGAGAGGGAATCCCTGCCCACCTCTCTGACCAATTTCAGCCATAACCAGTTTGGATGCACTATTGTATCTTTTACTCACCTGATGGGCCTCGAGACATGTGGTAGAAAGGGTTTATTTCTTTAATCTCCATATGTTGTCTAATTTTTGTGGGGCTTACTGTAAGCACTCCTCCAACCCCCTTGAGAGTCATTTGCTCTTCCAACCAATAAGACGATGAACTCCACTCTGATTGTTTCATGGTAATAGCCTTTCCCTAAGAAGAGTTACTCTCTAAGAACAGTGTTGCCTATACTGGTGTGCCTGAAAATGAACATCACAAGTCGCCACACTCTTAGACCCTCCAACATGAGAAGTGCAGTGAAATGTGGTGCCAGAGTCCGTGTGTGTTTCCAGTGCTCCAATTGTTACAAAATGACAAAATGTTTCATGGTTTGTGCTGTGGTAAAGGAACCTCTTTTTGGTTTCCTTTAAGGGAGAGCAGTTCTTTTTGGTCACCCAAACAATAATTCCTCTGTTGCAGCAAGGAAGGGCAGTTGGCAAGGGGAAGTAGAGGGATTTTGGTCTCTTTATTCCTCCTCTACCTACCCATTCCGCCTCCTAGTCTCCTTGTCTGACACTTTTCCTTGAGAAGAAAAAATGAAGAACGATTGCGTGGGAAGGCCTCGCGCTAAAATCCGCTAACTGGTACTTTGGGTCATGGTGAAGTGGTGTGAGAGCCTAGTGTGCCAGTTACCACTGTTTTGCTGGATGCAGGAGAACGGTTCTCCTGGACCAAATACCAGCACTGTAGGCCAATTTTCCCATCACTATTGTGACATGGAGGATTGTTCTTCACCATTAGTCCTGAAGTCCATACTAAACTCACTTGCCAACTGGTGCTTTTGGGGTCGGTTACCGAATAGTCTGATGTGACAGCTACAGTACTTTTCACCTGGTGCAGAGGAGCAGTCGTACGCGAACCAATCCCAAGCACCATATGATAGGCCAAGGATAGTTTCAATCGCTACCCGGCTGAGCAGTTACAGAGCCTAAAACACCAACTGGTACCTTCGGGGTCGGTCATCAGAAAGTGAGCATGAAGTGACAGTTTTCACTGGTGGCAGGTGAACAGTTCTATCAGGACTGAACACCAGCACCGTAGGACAATGAATGTAAAAGGTACGCTTCTGTTTGAAGCTGTCCTCATCCTATACTGGGGAGAGACAATTTGGTAAGGCAATTGCTGCTTTCATACCGGTAGCAGATGAACAGTCCCTCCCAGGACCAATTACCAATACTGTCAAATTGTGAATTTTTCGTCCTCTGTTCCAAAATTTTGAAGGACCATTTGCCTTTTACCATTGACAGTGCTGAGCTGCGCAAAGCGACAATACAAGTTTAACCAAACCACATGCTTGCGCGAGAGGGAGGTTCGTTGAGGCTTGTGTGAGATCAGTACATGATGCAAGCCACCCACCTGCTTCTGAGCACCGAGCCATTCTCCAATGTCCATCCAAACATCATTACACATTCTTTTAAGTGCCAAGCCACACTTGTGAGTACCAAGCCATGCTCCACATTCTTTCGAGCACTAACCAAGGCTGCACATCCAGACCTTCCTTGAATCTTGCAATTCTGTCCTGCACTGAGATATTAAGGTATCTTATTTGCATTCCTAGGTATACTAAGTTTTATTTGGGGTACCAGAATAACTGCAGGTACATATATGCAGACGACCTGTGCATTTCTGCACAATCAGACTCCTTCAACACCATCAAAGAAAGACTACCAAACGCCTAACTACCCTCTCCTACTACAAAGAGTGGCACCTCAATGCCAATCCAAATATAACAGGTTTGTGCCTTCCACCTGAACAATCACCAGACAAACAGAAAGCTAAAGATCAAATGGAATGAAAAAGAACTGGAAAATCACCCCTACTCAGTCTACTTAGGTGTCACCCATAAAGTAGCAACTGGGAACAATCTCCTCAGCAAAGTCGCACACAAACTGTTACTCTACTCAGGAGTACAGTGCATTAGTGTGGGCAAGATGATGCCATGTGCATAAGGTAGACCTAAAGCTAAATAAGTCCTTTTGGATTATTACTGATACCCTAAAATCAACACCCTTACCATCTTTACATAAAATAGCTGGTATCCCACCACCCCATATGCGATGAGAAACACTGGGAAAAACTGAAAAGAAAAAAAAATTAATGACCCTAGGCACCCACTCCACAATCATCAGGAAGCAAGGCAAAAATTTAAATCTCGCAAAAGCTTTGCAACATTGGATGAACTAGAACCAATCCGGGCAGCTGCTCACAGGCTCGAGAAGTGGCAGGAAAGTAACCGATTTTCATCCCAGTCCAAACAAAGTCCTACCCAGCGGAACAACCCTCACCAGGAAGGACTGAGTAACCCTATACAGAGCAAGGGTAAAAGTGGGCAAAACTGGAGATAACCGCCACAAATGGGGATTAGCCACCAACCCTGAATGCCCATGTGGGGTATAGCCACCAACCCTGAATGCCCATGTGGGGTATCACCACAAACAATGGAACACATCCTAGTAGAGTGCCCAATGGGCCCTCATTGCTCAAATCAAGACCTCAGAGAGGCAAACAATGCCCTCCTGTGGGTTCGACAGTAGCGCGATAAGATATAATGACCACAATCTCCAGATCAAGGGAAAACTGAAGAAGTCTGTCTTGGTGAAGGAAAAGGGTCTCCTCCATGTCTGCTAGAATTAGTCTAGATAACAATGTCTCATGAACACTTGAGGGGCTGTTGAAAGACCAAGCACAGCACTCTGAAATAGAATACCCTATAGTGGATAACAAAGCAGAGGTACTTCCTTGACGATGGATGGACAGGGCTCTAGAAGTAGGCATCTATTAGATCCTATGTAATCATGAAGTCTTTTGGTCTTACTGACTGTGGCTGTGGTCTCCAATTGGAAAGAAGTCTGCAGAACAAATTCAAATCCGATTAGTCGGTGACTGGTCTCCAGTCTCCAAGATGCCTTCTCTACAAGAAATAGTCAATTTTAAAAGTCTCTTTGAGACTGCCCTTCTCTAACAGGGTCTAGACTTCCGCTCTTCTCTAAGTGTCTAAACTTCTGTCTGAAGGGCTTCGTACTTCGCTGACTCCTTCGTGAAGCACAATGATCTTGTTAGGGGAAAAATCAGGGGAGTAGGAGAACTGATGAACGGGATGACATAACTTTAGGAGGTCACTTGACTGCGTACAAGTTTGGCCAGTGTGGCACTGCCACCTGAGCTTCAGTCATACCCCCCATGGTAGTACATTGTCCACGTCTACCAGACTTCTCCTCCTTAGCCTTTAGCTATCTTTCCCTGAAAGGGCAGCCTCTGGGGGGTTACTCTTCTTGGTGTTAGACTGCCTTGGACCTTACTTGAATTCTTTATGGGCTTGTCTTACAACTGGAGGTGCTCTAAGCAAAGCAGGTGTCAAAAAGGTAGGCCAGGGTGTAACGGCTCGGTAGAGGAGGCAGTCTTGGCTCGCCTTCCTCCACTTCTCGGTCATTACCTCAATGTCCTCAAGAAGAAACAAGGAGTTCCAGAGATGAAGGATCTCCCTCCTTGGCACCTGCCCCTGGAACTCGGGGAACAACGTCACACCTCATCAGGTCCCAGTTGGCCCACTGGTTCGCCGCATTATGAGTTAAGAACTCCATCGCACTTGCATCTACAATACAGAACTCTAAAAATCTCAGGGTCTGAGAGTTCTCCAGGGTTGGCTAAATAGTCAACAGTCCCTGACCAGTGGTCCACCCAGGAGGAGACATGAAGAGTATCCTTTGCCATCCTCTCCTTGTTCACGGCATCATCAGTGGAAAACACAACTGATTGTGCTGCCAGCTTCTCAGAGCTAGAGCCTTACGCCAAGGCCGATGCTGCAGTGTCTTAAGGGCAGAGAGGGAAAGTCATCAAGAACACTATAGCTCTACATCACGAAAGAAGCTTTGAAGATCTCGCAGCCATAATGGAGTTCTTTTATGTAAAAATCTGAGTCAACCTTTGCAATAGACCACGCCGCAAACTTTGACCATGTTAACTCTGTCTGTTGGCTGTAGGAGCACAGCATAGAACATCTGTAGTTGCATCCTTCCCCTCCTGGATCCTCACTAAGACCATTGAAAAGTAATGCATGCTAGAACTTGCAGAAAGGTGGACTCTGATTCGCTTTCCAGCCTGTTTGAAGCCTTGGGGCTACCTGGAGGTGGGAGATCACCTACCAGTGTCAGATTTGTAACCAGCCGGAGTTGAGGTGGGTCATCGTCAACATCGGGAACTGCCACGGAAACTGCCACAGGGGAGAGAGGCCTTGGAGATTCGTTGACTGCTTCTGAAAACTAGGTCTTATCATAGATTGGAAACCCAGTTCGTCAAGAGGCGAGTTTGTGTCCTTACTTTCTTGAGCCTTATTAGCAAAACAAGAGAATGCTGGGTTCCCCCCTCTGCCCCCTTAGTCTCCAGACACTTATGTAAGGTTGAACTGGGATGGGCTTTGGTGGAAGGTGTCCTTGCCCTCGCTATGTACTCAATAGGCAATAGCCTTAAAGAGTCAACAAATAAGATCTTTCTGAAAGACTTCGATAACCTATGGGTCTGTGGGTGAAACCACGTCCCTGGCAGTGGTGGTACCTGTCTTCGGCTTATGGCGCCTCTTGAGTTGTCTAAATATGGTAAACCCCTAAGTCCTCCAAAAAAGAATAAAGGGTTGAGTTCAGCAGTCCTTGGCTTGAACTTCTGTCTCAAGGGGGTGCTGGGAGCCTCAAAAGTTTAAGAGGACACAGTTACCTCCCTAGGAGTTGACACAGTCTTGAGCAACCTGTAACACGTAGGTCTTGCGAGTCACCACTGTTAGCTCGAGAATGGAATGCGAGCCTTGTGCTATAGGAGTGCGCTACCCTCATTGGCGAGACATTCTCAGCTGATCATTGGTGAGCGCAAGCTAAAGGGGGTTGTGCTGGTTGAGCGACCATAGATGCACGCGAAGCAGGCTACCTTGCCAGTTATAGTATGCTCAAGAGTTTGTGAGAGTGAGCAAGGCACAAGTGGATGAGTTTTGCAGAGTAACACGCTGCTCTTTCAACCTAGCCAGGTGAGCGAGATGGTGTCGCACTTGGCGTGCTAACACCGAAATCTGTACATACTGGAGACTCGGAGAGTCTTGCAAAACCCGAGTGGCGTGCAGGGTGATACACTGGTCTGCAGACCACACTGTTGTGTGCTGCGCTACACACGTACTCAGAAGGATTGTGAGAGCTATCGTCCACGAGCTATGCTCCAAAAACCTAGAGCATGCAGGGAACGAATCGTGCTAGCGCTTCCAAGCTACCTGGGGAGAAAGACCCAGGGGAGGACAACCTCTCATGCTCGCAAAGGGTCAGTGGGCTCAGATCCCTGTCATTGCCTTGAACACACTCTCCCTGAGTACTAACCCACAGATACAGTACTTGGATGGTCCAGGATTGCCTGAGGACAAAGGTCTGGAGGCTTTAAAAGGGAAATTGCCAGAGCCAACCCTGGCAGGAGCACAAACTAACATCTCCAAGAGCTGGTCCACTGATAGTGGATCCGAAAGACCCAAGGATGGCCACAAGAGATGCAAGACACCTCAAGATACAGACTCCAAAAGGGAGGAAGGTTTTGCACTCTCACTAGGGGAGATGGTTAGAACTTCCTGACCCGAGGGTTAAATGGCCACTGCTCTTGCTCGATCATCCCATGAAGAGACTGGGGGAGGGTAGCAAGAGCAAGAGGGAAAAGTCTGGACTTCTTCAACTTCCATGCAAAGAATCCCTTTTAGACTTCTTTCTCCTCCTGCCATAATGCTCCCACTGGGAGGATGGCCATTTCTGACATTCGTCGTATGGAGTGTCCTGTGCACGCAGGGTTAAGTCGGTGCGGATCCTTCTCCAGCTTGAACATGAGCATCCTGCCACGCCACATGCCAGAACAAACCCACAAGTGCTTTCTCAATGCACACAGACCAAACACACCAGTAAAAGAAAAGGGAAAAATTTTTAATTTTGAGCCAGTGCCAAGAGCATGAAAGAAAATGTCTGCTCTCAACCACAGCTGAAATCAAACTGGAGTTGTAGTGAGGGGGGTTGCTTACCCTCTTCACATTGGTAACAACCAGTACAATTGTTAACACCTCGTTAAAATTTTTATAGCAGAGCTCCAACTTGTGCTGTTATCTTCTCCTATGTATAGAACAATGGTTTGTATTCATGTAGGAACAAATAAGTTTTGGTGTATTTTTCTATGAAATAAATTCTATACCAGATATTCAATATTATTCAATATAAAATAACATAAAAACTTTATCAAAATTTTATAACTAATGTATTTTCCCTTAACATTCCTATTACAGATAGAAAGTGAGGATGAAAAGCTCATTTCAAGTCAAGAAGATCCCCATAGATTAGGAAATCTGCAAAATTTACTTTTAGATTATAATTTAAACTTTCTATTTAATAAAATAATATTTGCATGTATTGTATCATTTTTATTCCTGATATGAGGCCATGTGCCTCATTTAAATTACTTTCAGATTATAGCCTTTCTTTTCATTAACTTACTAGAGGCATGTATCTATCGAAAGAAAAAAAAAGAGAAATTCTTATTTATGTATTTTAGGAGTAAATGTTTATAAACTGAGCTCCTGGAGAAGAAGCAATATGAACCATCACGTAACTATAGAAATAAATATTATTGTCAAAATTCTGTTTTTTTATTCTCTTTTAGTAGATAAAAAATTCAAATATTTAAAAATTTACAATCTTATAATAATCTTATAAAAATTCAAAATGAAATTATTTCAAAAGATTTTACAAAACTTATTCTTAATAATCTTATAGCTTTACCCCAGAATCCTACAATACAGTAGTTACAAGACTTTAGTAAAATGTGGTACTGTATTTGGGTACAGAATTTAACATTTAAGGAAGAACAGTAATGAGTATAGCAATACATGATGGCAAAAAAGCCTTTCAGAACATTACCATTACTCCTACCTATAATTTGATTAAAACTTTTATTTGTTACTCTAATGCCTCTTATTTTACCTATCTTTCTCATTTCTAACATTATATACCAAAGGTTACTAACCTTTATCCTTTGAATATCCTGGTGGCCTTTGGTACATGATAAGAGACTTGTGACCATTAAGGCAAAATCGAAGAATTTCATTTGCTGCTCGTGATACATCTGCCACACCTCGAGATTTGGTTCGATAATTACGTTTTTCTGCCCAAGCTGTTAAATTAATCCAATTATTTTATAAAATAGGAAATGTGTATTTTAATTTCATACAACAGGTTACAAACAAGTGTAATCAAATAGGCTATAACAAAAATATGCATTTTAGAATGAATATATGTCAGGCTGGGAGGAACATAGAGAGGAGAGGTCCTCCTTTTCTGTTTCATTTGTTTGATGTCGGCGAACCCCCAAAATTGGGGGAAGTGCCTTGGTATATGTATGTATAAGACTGAAAGCAACTACTGTATGGTATTGCCTTAATCAAGATGAGTGGTTAAAGAAAAGAATTCTTATGGATCTTTCAATTTTCATGAAAAAAAAAACTAATTTCTTAACCTGAAAAAAAAAAACCCTGAGTGAACTTAATGAAATTTACTCATGCTGCAAAGTAGAGATGAACAGTGAAGTTACATCCCCCTTTCAATTGCAAAACCCCTGTAATTTGTTGGCATTCAAAATGATGTGCATGATGCAAGTAGTTGAGCGCCTAAATGGGTCTCAGTGAGGGTTAATGTAGAAAAATAAGGACATCCCCAAAAACATATAAATAGCTAAAAGAATCATGCAATGTGAAACGCCATCCACAAATGGAAAACGAGGTTGCTTAAGAGAGCCTACTTTAGCGAGTGTAGTGATATTACGATCCAAACTAATAACTTGATCTGTTCAAGCTCCTTATTGGCTAGTAAAATCAATTTCAAATTAATTACCTGAGCTTTAAGGAGAATATAAATCGGCTAAATATCCCATTTTTAAGGTGGCTTTAAATATTTTAATTGATGGGGCTCAATAGAAGCGAGACATATTGATAAAGTTGAAATAAAAATGATGGGAAAGTTCAGGCAAGGTCAGAGATATTGCCCTCGGGCTAATTTTGGAGACAAAATAAAAAATGTAGTGTTCAAGCCCTTCAGTTCCCAGGTGAGACTTATATTGGAAAATCTTAAATGGATGGCCAGGAACAGCTCAAACGATTTAGGCAAACAACTATCACATTTCGTGAGTCACCTCTCATGAATTGCTAAGCTAAAACCTATCAATATAGTTATTATTATTATGCTTGGAAGGAACCTATTGGTTTCGGTTTCATATGATAAAACTCCTATGAAGGTAGCAACAAACAAATAACTAGAAGTGAGATTAATGTGAAGGAATAAAAAATTCTGGGGAGAAACGGGAACTAATTGATATTTTCCACACCTACATACCGTGCAGTGAAAGATATCTCTATCCTCAAAGAATTTCAAATTGATAAAACTAAAACTTTTTAATGAGCAATTTTAACACATAATAAACATCTAACCTTCGCATATCAAATAACTTGTCCATTCTGAATCCACATCATCCTTTGAAAGATGCAACTTGAGTATCTTTGGGATATCTAGTCGGGATGCTATATACTGTACCACACTGATGGGATCACGGACTTGTGCCACAGGAAAACTTCCAAGTAGGACCTGAAAATTTCAAATACAGTAAATACTTTTCTGATTATCAGTGATATGTACAAATTTCAAACTGATTATATTTTATGATACAATCTTACTTGGTGCATAAATCTTACAAAGGTAAGATGCATTATGCTAGATTAGAAAAATCTGATTCTTTTAAGAAAAATGTGGAACCAAGAGTAACGTCAAGACCATTTAAATGATGAAGAGGACCCTTAAAACTTTGGTAAAGGACATATATAGACAATAATAACAATGCTCATAATAATAATAATGCTGTCATAAATATATCAAAGGGCTTTATGAAATTTTATTTAAAATTTGATGTTATTAGTAAAAAGAGATGCTGTCTCCTACTGGGCAATTTCTCTAGTGTCAGTTACATGTTTATTATTATTAGCCAAACTACCAGGGTATTAAGCCCAAGGGCTCCAACAGGGAATAATATCCCAGTGAGGGCTCCAACAGGGAAAAATATCCCAGTGAGGAAAGGAAATAAGGAAATAAATAAACTACAAGAGAATAAGCAATTAAAATAAAACAATTTAAGAACAGTAACAACATTTAATTAAATCTCATATATAAACTATAAACACTAGAGAACTCTACCCCAAAACAATGGAAGACCATGGTACAGAGGCTTATGGCACCACCCAAGACTAGAGAACAATGGTTTGATTTTGGAGTGTCCTTCTAGAAGAGCTGCTTACCATAGCTAAAGTCTCTTCTACCCTTACCAAGAGGATAGTAGCCACTGAACAATTACATTACAGTAGTTAACCTATTAAGTGAAGAAGAATTGTTTGATAATCTCATTGTTGTCAGTTGTATGAAGACTGAGGAGAATGTGGAAAGAATAGGCCAGACTAATCAGTATATGTGTAGGCAAAGAAAAATGAGCTGTAACCGGAGAGAGGATCTAATGTAGTACTGGCTGGTGAGTAAAAGGACCCAATAACTTTCTATTATTATTATTATTACTTGCTAAGCTACAACCCTAGCTGGAAAAGGAGCTGGTATAAGCCCAGTGGCTCCAACAGGGAAAATAGCCCAGTGAGGAAAGGAAACAAGGAAAAATTAAATATTTTAAGAACAGCTGACCTGAGGTGGGGTCAGGGATTGGGTCATTCATATGAATAGAATAAGAAGAAGTTTTGGAAAGAAGTGAAGAGAGTAAGGAAGGCTGGCTCAAGAATTGAAAAGACAGTGAAAGATGGAAATGGAAGGTTGTTAAAAGGACAGGAGGCAAGGAAAAGATGGGCAGAATATTTTGAAAGTTTACTGAATGTTGAAGATAATAGGGAGGCAGGAATAATTGCTGTTGCAGGTGTTGAAGTGCCAGTGATGGGAGATGAGAATGAGAGAGAGATTACAATAGATGAAGTGAGGAGAGCACTAGATGAAACGAGAGTAGGAAAAGCATCTGGTATGGATGGTGTGAGAGCTGAGATGTTGAAGGAAGGGGGTATGACTGTACTTGAATGATTGGTGAGATTGTTTAATATGTGTTTTGTGTTGTCAATGGTACCAGTAGATTGGGTCTGTGCATGTATTGTACCACTATATAAGGGTAAGGGAGATGTGCATGGGTGTTGTAATTCAAGAGGTATTAGTTTGTTAGGCGTAGTTGGAAAAGTGTATGGTGAGTAATGATTAATAGAATCAAGGATAAAACAGAGAATGTAATCTTAGAAGTACAAGGTGGTTTTAGAAGAGGTAGGGGTTGTATGAATCAGATTTTTACAGTTGGGCAGATATGCGAGAAATATTTAGCAAAAGGTAAGGAGGTGTATGTTGCGTTTATGGATCTGGAGAAAGCATATGTAGAGTTGATAGGGAAGCAATGTGAAATGTGATGAGGTTATATGGAGTTGGTGGAAGGTTGTTGCAAGCAGTGAAAAGTTTCTACAAAGGTAGTAAAGCATGTGTTAGGATAGGAAATGAAGTGAGTGATTGGTTTCCGGTGAGAGTGGGGCTGAGACAGGGATGTGTGATGTCACCGTGGTTATTTAACTTGTATGTTGATGGAGTGGTGAGAGAGGTGAATGCTCGAGTGCTTGGACGAGGATTAAAACTGGTAGACGGGAATGACCATAAATGGGAGGTAAATCAGTTGTTGTTTGCGGATGATACTGTACTGGTTGCAGCCACAGAAGAGAAGCTTGGCCGATTAGTGACAGAAATTGGAAGTGTGTGAGAGAAGGAAGTTGAGAGTTAATGTGGGTAAGAGTAAGGTTATGAGATGTACGAGAAGGGAAGGTGGTGCAAGGTTGAATGTCATGTTGAATGGAGAGTTGCTTGAGGAGGTGGATCAGTTTAAGTACTTGGGGTCTGTTGTTGCAGCAAATGGTGGAGTGGAAGCAGATGTACGTCAGAGAGTGAATGAAGGTTGCAAAGTGTTGGGGGCAGTTAAGGGAGTAGTAAAAAATAGAGGGTTGGGCATGAATGTAAAGAGAGTTCTATATGAGAAAGTGATTGTACCAACTGTGATGTATGGATCGGAGTTGTGGGGAATGAAAGTGATGGAGAGACAGAAATTGAATGTGTTTGAGATGAAGTGTCTAAGGAGTATGGCTGGTGTATCTCGAGTAGATAGGGTTAGGAATGAAGTGGTGAGAGTTAGAACGGGTGTAAGAAATGAGTTAGCAGCTAGAGTGGATATGAATGTGTTGAGGTGGTTTGGCCATGTTGAGAGAATGGAAAATGGCTGTCTGCTAAAGAAGGTGATGAATGCAAGAGTTGATGGGAGAAGTACAAGAGGAAGGCCAAGGTTTGGGTGGATGGATGGAGTGAAGGAAGCTCTGGGTGATAGGAGGATAGATGAGAGAGAGGCAAGAGAGCGTGCTAGAAATAGGAATGAATGGCGAGCGATTGTGACGCAGTTCCGGTAGGCCCTGCTGCTGCCTCCGATGCCTCAGATGACCGCGGAGGTAGCAGCAGTAGGGGATTCAGCATTATGAAGCTTCATCTGTGGTGGATAATGTAGGAGGGTGGGCTGTGGCACCCTAGCAGTACCAGCTGAACTCGGTTGAGTCCCTTGTTAGGCTGGGAGGAACGTAGAGAGTAGAGGTCCCCTTTTTTGTTTTTGTTTCATTTGTTGATGTCGGCTACCCCCCAAAATTGGGGGAAGTGCCTTGGTATATGTATGTATGTAAGAATAGTAACAACATTGAAATAAATATTTCCTATATAAACTACAAATACTTTACCAAAACAAGAGGAAGAGAAATTAGATAGAATAGTGTGCCCGAGTGTAACCTCAAGAAAGAGAACTCTAACCCAAGACAGTGGAAGACCATGGTACTGAGGCTATGGCCCTAGCCAAGACTAGAGAAAAAGCTTTGATTCTTGGGTGTCCTTAGAAGAGCTGCTTACCATAGCTAAAGTGTCTCTTCTACCCTGACCAAGAGGAAAGTGGCCACTGAACAATTATAGTCCAAGAGTTAACCCCTTGGGTGAAGAAGAATTGTTTGGTAATAAATATCAGTGTTGTAAGTTGCATGAGGACAGAGGATAATATGGAAAGAATAGGCCAGACTATTCATTACATGTGCAGGCAAAGGAAAAGTGAGCTGTAACCGGAGAGAGAATCTAATGTAGTACTGTTTGGTGAGTCAAGGACACAATAACTCTAGCAGTAGTATGAGAACAAAATAAAATTACAAAGTACACGTACCTGCAATGGCATATCCACAGTAGATGGAAACACCAAACCAGGACAATCACAAAGTTTGATGTTCTTGGTCAGAAAAATTGTTTGGAAATGTTTGGTGTGACCAGGTGTTCTACTTACGCTTACAACCTACAAAATAAAAGAGTTATTCTTATAAATGCATTCAGTTTGCATTGAGTTGGCAATTTATAGTGGGATTTGCATTATTTTTTTTTTTAATATTTGTATTTTTACATTCAAATTCAATTATCTTTTATTACAGACAGATGTTCTTTGGCAATTATAAATACACATTCTTAAAACTCTAGAGGATGAAATATAAAATAGGTACTAAAAATTATTTTGAAATGAATGTGAATATTTTTTCTTCTGAACATAGACATAGGTAGATTACCTGAGTGACAGCACTTAAATTACCAATAATATCACTAAGCTGATAAAATACTACATCATAATGAAATATTTTACAGAGTACAGTAAGTAAACTAAGAATAGATGTTTTCCAATGCTTAAACATAGTTGAATTGTATAAGTAAAGAAGTTAGTCAATCATTATTATAATACCATTTTCTGACTTCTTTAACCTTTGTAAATAAAAGGTTATGGTTTTACACCTCAATTCTGGAAAAAGACGGTAGGCCAAGAGCTACAAAATGAGTGAATGCACTTACATGCCTTAGAATAGTCATGAGACTTAGTAGGCTATCATTATAGTACAGTATACTTTTATCTTATTTATATTTCGCCTTTTTGCTCCAGAAGATGGTCATATTACAAAAAGACACACAAAATTCTGAAAAAGCATTATCCTAAAGTTGCTACATTTAGTAAGATTTTCTCTCATGCACAGACCTCTGTGCAAGTAATCGAAACGGTTATCGTCTTATTTTTGAGTCGTACATTAATATTCTAGGTACTTTATCTTTGGTACAAAACATAGCAGTACCAGCCGAACTCGGTTGAGTCCCTTGTCAGGCTGGGAGGAACATAGAGAGGAGAGGTCCCCTTTTTTTGTTTCATTTGTTTGATGTCGGCTACCCCCCAAAATTGGGGGAAGTGCCTTGGTATATGTATGTATGTATGTACAAAACATAGTTTTGCTTTGTTAACAGCAACTGATGATATTTGTAGTGAATTGAAGTAGATTTTTTAATAGATCATCCATTCAGTCTTATTCACATTTAGTGATAAAAGCCTGTCAGATATAAAGTTATGACGTATGTTTACAAGCTGCTGTAGCCAACCTACTGAAGGAGCATATAAAACAACATCATTAAACATAAAAACAAATTATTTAAAATTAAATCGGTAGGATAATACTGTATCCCACTTTTGTCCTACTCTGCAGGAGCTAGGTAAATCACTCGACAATGCATGGCCCCATTTGACAGTCATTCACTGATTTTTATACCACACCTTTAGAAGTTCAACAATATACAGTACAGTAGTAAGGGACATCTCAAATTTTAAAAGTAATTTATATTTTTCCCAATTATACAAACCTAAGTTCTTTAATCAGAGTATTACTAATGGTCTATTAAATTTCTTATTCCTGATCTAGATATTAATCTTTGGCACCGTCGTTCAATTAGTTCATTATGCATGTTGCATAAGATTTTTCATAACTCTGACTATCCTTTACATTCAGATCTCCCAGGACAATTCTATCCTGTTCGTAATACTAGGCAGGCAGTTGATTCTAATAGCCAGGCCTTCTCCATCATGAGGCTCAATACTACACAGTATTCTAGAAGTTTTATTCCAGCTGTTACCAAGTTGTGGAATGATCTTCCTAATCAGGTAGTTGAATCAGTAGAACTTCAAAAGTTCAGAGTTGGAGCAAATGTTTTTATGTTGGCCAGGTTGACACGAGTCTTTTTATAGTTTATATATGACATGTCTGTTTTTGACGTTGTTAATAGTTTATATAGGACATATCTCTTTTGATGTTGTTACTGTTTTTAGAATATATTGTTAATTTATTCTCATCATTTATTTATTTCCTTATTTCCTGTCCTCACTGGGCTATTTTTCCCTATTGGAGCCCTTGGGCTTATAGCATCTTGCTTTTCCAACTAGGGTTGTAGCTTGGCTAATAATAATAATAATAATAATAATAATAATAAGGTGGAATGGCCATTAAAAATTTAACAAGATCGTTATAACTCCTGGCATGTAGCAAGGAAGCCCATCCCACCTGTCAGTCAGCAAGACTAGCAGTTTTGACCTTTAACCCCAAGACTTGCAAGGTGCTTGAGGTAGGAAGTGTAATTTAAAAGACTCGGGTTTGCATCATCATCATCATCATCATCTCCTCCTATGCCTATTGACGCACAGGGCCTCAATTAGATTTTGCCATTGGGTAGTTCTCTAAAGAGCTCTACTAAACATGTTAATAGATAAGGATCCTGCTTGCTTTGTGGTCATCAAATTGCCACAATAGTCATCCAGAGACCAGGCCTTATCAGGCTGAATAGGCAAAAGGCATTGGAATCCAGGTGATCCCATGGGTGTTGGACGACAGCATCCTCGAACACTTTCCAAGAGTTTAAAATGGGGGGAACCGAACACCAGGAGTTTTCTGTTTAGCCATGTGGTGAAAGGTCAATCTTCAGGTATCCTAAGAGCACAAGAAACCCATTTACTGTGCAAGGATGAAGGGAACACTCAGAACCTACAACCTACCCTAGCGACTGAGCATGTCTTCTAGTAGATTCCTTGCCTTGAATGAATCTCACTGACAGCTCTACAGCATTACCACTGCTCAGATATGCTCCTGGCTCATCAACTTGCAAAGCCTGTAAGAGACAGTTCCTCCTTGTTTTTTGATGAACTCCCCATTACTACTGTTGGAAAACTTGCAGTGCTTGGAATGCTACTTTCTTTTCCAACAGGTTGATATGTAGGAGCTTCTTCTTGGGCCACACCCCTGAGCCAATTTGCTTCGTCAGATGTATCCGCCCCAACACTGCCCCTTTGAATGCATTTGAGAAGGGCATCTCTGGAGGTGAGGAGTTGAGTAAAGCTCCCCAGGAAAGATTATCCCTTGCCTCCTGTTCCACTGGAACAAGATGTGATAGGAGATCCCTGGACGTCTACCCGAGATGGAGATATGGAAGGTGCAATGCTAAACTATAAGGAAGTAAAATAATCTCATAGTTGAAGCGGAGGTACTTCCTGCTGGACTGAAGGATGGGGTTATTTGGAAATACCAGTCATTCAAATCCACTAAAAGCACAGTCTTTTTCTGATGGTAGACCACATGGTAATTGGCATCTCCATACTAAAAAAAAAAAGTTTGATAACAAACTTAATTCAATGGTGAGAGGTCAATGACTAGACTCCAGGCCACCGTTGACTTCTACACCAGGAAAAGCCAAATGTAGAACCCAAGGAACTGTCTCCAATAATTAAAAGCACATTCTTTTCCTCCATCGCTTTCACCTCTGCTGCCAAGGATAGAACTTCCAGCAATTTTGGAGGGAAACTCTGGAATGCCATTAATGTGGAAGTGAGGGGGAGGTTGAAGCTCTTCTTAGGGTAGGTAGTATATGTCCAGAATGGATTATACCACCCACTGCTCTACTTCATGTTTCTGCCACAATGTCCAATGGCATAAAAGGCTTCCCCCACTTACGGCAGCTGGAGGAGGGGACTGCCGACTCAACGTCCCTTCTTCCCTCTACCACCCCTCATGCATTGGTCAGGCTGTGGACGAAAGGGTGGAGCACTGTCCAAGCATTTCATGAAGGAAGAAGAAACTGGAGATCCTAATCAAAGCTGATCTTGACAGCGTAACATGATCTCATCCCTGCTGTCTTCGAAGGGCTTGGACCCTTGAATGTAAATGCATTAAGAATGAGGGCGTCATGGCTAGCATTCCTCCACTTCTTCACCATTGCTTCTATGTCCTTCTAAGGAAAAAGACATGCCTACATCACTGGGGCGTTTCCCCATCTAACTTGACTGGAAAGTTAGGTGTCTGCAGCTGTCCTCTATAGGGACCCAGCGGACCTATTAGTTGGCTGACTGGTGAGTAAAGAAGGTAAGCACCTTTGCACCGGTTGAAACCCACTTGCTGTACTTCTCCAAATTACAAATCCTGATAAATGGTGAAGTGATAATATTATAATTATCAATTTTATCATTATAAAAGGTTGAAAGACTGTACCCTCTGTTTTGAGTCTCTCCACAGGCAATGCTGCTATCAAAGTAGAAAATGCATGAATGACAGGAAGAGGAGACAGGTTCTCACCTAAAGGTATGTAGAATGTTCTTTGTCAAGCTACTGAGGTTAGCAGGGTCATAACTGACCGGTTAGTAGTTAGACTGCAATAAATTCTAAATACACAAGAAGATCTTTTGGCAGGTATGAATGACAGAAACAAAGTGATGAATAAACTCATAAAATTCTGAATAGCCTCCCATCATAGCCAGAGCTACTAAAAGAGTTCAGAGACCTCAAACCATTTGTTATTACATTTACACTTGTTCCTCGAACATTTGGTTTATTTTGACTTAACTTCCAATTGGTCTCGGCGCAGGATGAGTGTGGTCATTAATCAATTTTTAATAGTTGTCCCCCCCATAATTGGGCAATGCAATGTTTTCAAAACCACTTATAATGTCTGGAAGAGGCATGGGATTTTCTTTTCTTACTGATTTCTCATCAAAACATTTTCACCCTCACTCCAAGACTAGTAGCAATTCCATGGGATACAATAACATTTTCATTTTCTCAACAAAATCTATGCAATGATTTTAATTGAGCTTTGGAGAATTTCATCTTAAAAATAAATTCCTCACATGGATTAGACTATCTCCATATTAAGTAGTTATCTTATGCGCACCATAATGGAGCTCTTTGATAAAAGAGTTTCAACTGGGAATGTGGCTGCCAGATGACTGCTGAACCACAATTATCATACCCAAAAGAAAATCTTCTATAACTCTATACTGGTTTTCATTTTGGAATAATCTTGTGTTACTTCATAATACTTCTGAATGCATCTCAATTTTATTTAAAAAATAGATTCCCTAATGTTTGAGCTTCATTACTATCTTGTATCTGCATAGGTAGCAATGAAACCTTCAAAGAAAGTGAAAAAGGAAGATGGTCTGACCCAATAATAGAATGCAACACATATATTGCATATGTTGTCGTCATCATCATCTCCTCCTAAGCCTATTGACGCAAAGGGCCTCGGTTAGATTTTGCCAGTCGTCTCTGTCTTGAGCTTTTAATTCAATACTTCTACATTCATGATATCCAACATCGGGCTTTATAGTCCTAAGCCATGTAGGCCTGGGTCTTCCAATTTTTCAAGTCCCTTGTAAAATTGGAGTGTAGACAAAACAGTTAAACCACCAGGTATGGCCCATTGCATCACTTTTCCCATGACTACTGTATAATTATAGGAGGTCATAACATCATCACCAATGCAATAACTACAATGGAGGAAAAAGCTTTGCAGCTCACTTCCAAAATATGATTCAGGTCAAGTATTAATATCACCAAATACCAAATCTTTCCATTTGGGTGATCTGACATAAGATAGTGTAATTTTTCTATGCAATCTATGTATACTGGATGAGTACAGAAGATAGCAGGTAATACTTATGAAATTTTTGTCTTTTCATACCAATACATATAAGTTTCACTCACTGTATACAAGTGGCAAGGTTTTTTCGATAAAAAAAAAGCAACTCACCCAAATAGACAACCAACTAATGAATTATCTGATGAATCTACTAGGATACTGCATAATAGGCATATTCAAAATTTACACTACTCCAGTAATCAGACTCATACACTGGAAGCAAAGTCCCCTGCAGACAGACTGCATCATCAGAAACACAGGTTAACTGAATGCTAAAATAAAAATTTTTGAGTAATTCACATATTTCCTAACTATAAAAACCAGAGTCCTTTAATATGAGTATGCTTTTACGAGTAGGTGGTAGTTACTGCAAGGTGGCGGGGAAACCCTACCCACCTAACAGACCACCGAGTCCTCACTTGGACCTTCAGTCTACGACTTGCGACAGGGTTGAGGTGGGAAGTAAAACTTAAAGGATTCAGGTCTGTCTAGCTATGAAAAATACAAATTACCTTAAAAATTTGTGACTTGTCACAACACAAATCCTCGTCCTTCAATGGGAGACTTTTCCTTAGGAGGAAGTCTCTATAACTAAACTGGTTGGTTTACTATCCCAGGAAATGTCCAGGAATTTTGGTCCTGTACAGGAACAAAAGTAATGACCTTAGTCAACCTCCTAACGACCTGAGAACGAGGGTGTGAATGTGTTAGGTTAGTTCACTACCAGGAACTAATAGATGGTCAAGGAAAACCGACATCTGTGTGGAGGACAAATTGTTAGGATGTATGATCCTGACACAAGACACAGGGAGTGAGGACAGTGATTACCCAGAAATAACTTCCTTGAACAATCTACACACCAATTACTCATAAGACCAGAAGAAAGCCCTTATAAGCACAAATACCCTAAATAACTCTTATGAATGCTTCACAATCTGGAGGGAAGACAAAGAAGATTCAATTTATCAAGCTCAAGTCAACGAGAAGACTTAAAGACAAAAGCATGTGCGGAGTATTGACACCGTGGTTATTGCCATTAGCCACTAGATTGTCTCATTACACTACTATACTAGAGGCCTAAGCCTATTGAAATGGAACAGAAAAGTTAATTTTTAGTTTTGGGTATATATATCGATGGATACCAAACTTTGAGAGAGAAGCAATATGAACATCAGGGTAAGTTCGCAGAAATATGTTATTTTCCTTAGTAAAATAAATTTTTGAATATACTTACCCGATGATCATATAGCTGCATCCCTGCTGCCCGACAGAAAAAACCTACGGGAGGAATACGCCAGCGATCGCTATACAGGTGGGGGTGTACATCAACAGCGCCATCTGTCAAGTAGGTACTCAAGTACTCGATGTCAACAACGAACCAATTTTCTCCTCTGTCCCACTGGTTCTCTATTGGGGAGGAAGGGTGGGTCCTTTAATTTATGATCATCGGGTAAGTATATTCAAAAATTTATTTTACTAAGGAAAATAACATTTTTCAATATCAAACTTACCCGAAGATCATATAGCTGATTCACACCCAGGGGGGTGGGTAGAGACCAGCATAACAAGTTGACATTATGAGCTAAGTATTCCGTATTTCATTTTAGCAGTTATTCAGAATAACAACCATAAAATAAATAAGTACCTGGTAAGGAAGACGACTTGAACAATTACTCTGCCTTTTTAAGTACGTCTTCCTTACTGAGCCTCGCGATCCTCATAGGATGCTGAGCGACTCCTAGGAGCTGAAGTATGAAGGGTTGCAACCCATACTAAAGGTCCTCATCAAAACCTCTAATCTAGGCGCTTCTCAAGAAATGATTTTGACCACCCGCCAAATCAAGTAGGATGCGAAAGGCTTCTTAGCCTTCCGGACAACCCAAAAATATTTCAAGAGAAAGATTAAAAAGGTTCTGGAATTAGGGAATTGTAGTAGTGGAGCCCCCACCACTACTGCACTCGTTGCTACGAATGGTCCCAGAGTGTAGCAGTTCTCGTAAAGAGACTGGACCTTCTTAAGATAAAAGACGCGAACACTGATTTGCTTTTCCAATAGGTTGCGTCGAATATATTCTGCAGAGATCTATTTTGTTTAAAGGTCACGGAAGTTGTGACAGTTCTAACTTCGTGTGTCCTTACCTTCAGCCAAGCTTGGTCTTCCTCATTCAGAAGGGAATGAGCTTCTCGTATTAACAGTCTGATAAAAATAGGATAAAGAATTCTCTGACATAGGCAAAGATGAATTCTTAACTGAACACCATAAAGCTTCAGACGGGCCTCGTAAAGGTTTTAAAATAGAACTTAAGAGCTCTTACAGGACATAATACTCTTTCTAGTTCATTACCAACCATACGATAAGTTTGGAATATCGAACGATATTGGTCAAGGCCGAGAAGGCAGCTCGTGTTTGGCTAGAAAACCAAGATGTAAAACATGTAGCCGTTTCGGATGAAAATCCGATGTTCTTGCTGAAGGCATGAATCCCACTGACTCTTTTAGCTGTGGTTAAGCATATCAGGAAAAGAGTCTTAAAGGTGAGATCTTTCAGGGAGGCTGATTGAAGTGGTTCGAACCTGTCTAACATAAGGAATCTTAGAACCACGTCTAAATTCCAACCAGGTGTAACCAAACGACGCTCCTTCGTGGTCTCAAAAGACTTAAGGAGGTCCTGTAGATCTTTACTGTTGGAAAGATCTAAGCCTCTGTGACGGAAGACTGATGCCAACATGCTTCTGTAACCCTTGATAGTGGGAGCTGAAAGAGATCGCTCTTTCCTCAGATATAAGAGGAAGTCAGCTATTTGAGTTACAGAGGTACTGGTCGAGGATACGGATACTGAATTGCACCAGTTTCGGAAGATTTCCCACTTCGATTGGTAGACTCTAAGGGTGGATGTTCTCCTTGCTCTAGCAATCGCTCTGGTTGCCTCCTTCGAAAAACCTCTAGTTCTCGAGAGTCTTTCAAAACTCTGAAGGCAGTGAGACGAAGAGCGTGGAGGCCTTGGAGTACCTTCTTACGCGTGGCAGACGTAGCAGGTCCACCCTTAGGGGAAGAGTTCTGGGAACGTCTACTAGCCATCGAAGTACCTCGGTAAGTTATTCTCTCGCGGGCCAGAGGGAAGCAACTAGTGTCAACTTTGTCCCTTCGTGAGAGGCGAACTTCTGCAGTACCTTGTTGACAATCTAGAACGGAGGGAATGCATATAGATCTAGATGAGACCAATCTAGTATAAAGGCATCTAAAAGAACTACTGCTGGGTCCGGGATAGGTGAGCAAAGTATTGAGAGCCTCTTGGACATAGAGGTTGCGAAGAGATCTATGGTTGGCTGGCCCCAGGTGACCCAAAGTCTCTTGCATACATCCTTGTGGAGGGTCCAATATGTTGGAATTATTGTCCCTTCCTACTGAGACAATCTGCTAAGACATTCAAGTTGCCTTGGAAGAAACTTGTTACTAGTGAAAAGTCTAGACCTGTTGAACAGGAGAGGAGGTCACTTGCGAACTCGTACCATGTCAGAGAGTAGGTCCCTCCTTGCTAGGAGATGTACATCAAAGCAGGGAGTTGTCCGTGTTCACCTCCACTACTTTGCCTTGAAGGAGAGACCTGAAGCTTTTCCAGGTCAGACGTACTGCCAGAAGCTTCTTGCAGTTGAAATGCATTGTCCTTTGACTCGAGTTCCATAATCCCGAGCATTCCCTACCGCCTAAGGTCGCACCCCAGCCTACGTCCGATGCGTCTGAGAAGAGAACGTGGTTGGGAGTCTGAACAGTCAGGGGAAAACCCTATTAAAGGTTGATAAAGTCCTTTCATCAAGTCAGACCAGACTTATCTTCCGGAAACCGGGATCGAGACCGCTTCTAGCGTCTTGTCCTTTTCCAGTGAAGAGCTAGATGAAACCGAAGAGGACGGAGGTGTAGTCTTCCAAGTGACACCAATTGAACCACGGATGACAGTGTCCTAACCAGACTCATCCACAGCCTGACAGGGCCGTGTTCCTTCTTCAGCATCTTCTGGATGGATAGCAGGGCTGGGGGTTGATCGTCTTGTTCAGCCATGTCCTCATCAGAGGGTTCCTCATCCGAAACTGATGAGGAAACGGCAACGGAGTGGGCAACGTCTGACTCGCTGAATCCGGTCGCACTGGTGGATGCGTGACGGAGCCGGACACAAGATCATGGTACTGCTGCACAGTCTGTGAACTGTCAACCATGGGGAAGCGAGGAAGTACAGCGACAACCCGAAACTGTCTAGACTGTCTGGGTTGTGCAGACAACCCCTTATCGGGTTGCTGAGGTTGCCGCACTGCGTCACAACAAGTCACCTCTGCTGGTTGTTGAACGTCTTCCCAGTGACACACTGAACGTCCACAACCACCTCCGAGAGTCGCTTAACGTCAACGTGCGACTGGCAACCCACACTGGGTTGCACCGGTGGAGGAACCATCTCAACTGGCGGACGTGAGTAGGATACCTCAGCGTCAACAGGGCGTACAACCAACCGGTAGGAAGGTTGTTGGCAAGAAGGTTCTTCTCCGTAAAAAATCCTCTATCAAGGACTAAGCTTGGACTGCATGTCTTGCAACAAAGCCCAAGGTCTATGGGAGCAGGTGTGGCAACAGACGGGGTTAGCGACTGAAGCGGAACCATTTACCCTCCCTGGAAGCATGTTATGCTTTAATTAAAGTCCATAGGAGGCTAAGCAGCTTAAGGCTCCTCTCCAAATGACAGAGTCCTCAAGGGAATATCAGAAGGAGGGAGAACAGCACTTTCTCATCTACAGGAACCATGTCCGAGAAAAGCTAGGTTATCTCAGTGAGGGTTTCACTGGTGCATAAGCAGCAGACCAGAAGGCAACGTTATGAAACTGCTTGACAGTCTGTGAACTGTCAAAAACTGAACTGTCAACCCCAACAGGTGCGTGAGGACATACAGCACTGGTGTATTAGTAGCACACCAGAAGGCAACGTCATGTAACTGTTTGACAGTCTGTGAGTTGGCAACAACCAAAGCTGTGTGGGGAAGCCTCAACTCCTGACTGACTAGTTTGCTGCGGGCGAGTGGCGGTAACCACAGTGTGTTGCGGAGGCTGACACACCGTGTCAAAACACGGCAGCTTGTGGTAGCTCACGCACGGCAACGGAGTGCTCCGTGTGTCTGTGGGAGTCAGCATGCGTCTGGCAGGGTCGACTGCGCATGGGTGGAGGAGCTCTCACAACAAGAGTGTGGGAGCAGGCAGCCATGCTGGGCGCACAACCGTGGCAGGCTGTAGGCCAACGGGTGCATCGTCAACCTTCTCCGCAGTCGGAGTGTGGGAGCTGGCAACAACAAAAGCGGAGTGCTGGTGCGTGAGAGGGACTGCCGTGGGTTGCGGAGCATGCCGCATTGCGGCAAAACACGGCAGCTTGACAGCACCTTCCCACTGCTGATGCGGTAGCTCACGCATGTCAACGGAGGGTGCAGCATGAACATGCGTCTGGCAGGGTCGACTGCGCATCGGTGGTGGAGCTCTCACAGGTGGAGTGTGGGAGCAGGCAGCCGCAGTATCTGCTGAGCGCACAACCGTGGCAGGTTGTAGGTTAACAGGTGCAGTGTCAACCTTCTCAGCACGATACTCCTGCATGAAGGAAGCAAGCTGAGACTGCATATCTGCAGCATGGACCACTAGGGTCTATAAAAGACGGCAACAAACGGAGCTACTGTCCGTTGTGACTGAGGGTCTAAAACAGCTGGTGCGGCAACAGACGGAGTTACTGCCTGTTGCGGTACCACCTTGCCTCTCTCGGAAGGTGTGTAGTCGTCGGATGACTGCAGCGAGTCCGAACTGACCCAGTGGCTACACCTAGGCCGTTGGACTTGCGCGGAAGGGACCGACTTGCATTTAAAAAGCTGCAAGATTTGGTCCATGGTTTCTGCGAGAAACCTCTTCCGCAGACGAGGAATAAATGGGCTCTCTCGTCTTTGTGTGGGTGGGGTGATCACGTCGGCAACGTGTGTAGATACACCCGAAACCACGGAGGGAAACGTCTGTTCGTCGATCAAGGCCTGTGGAACCCATAAGTCCTTCGACATTACTTCTCCCCTGGGCTTGGGAGCTTGTAAGAGGTATCGGACTAGGTGAACAACTGGCACGAACAGACGAACCCTCGAACGCAACACTGTAACACTTTGCGCATATCACTTTATCACTTTTGATTTTCTGTTTGCACTTATTTCACTGAAATCGAAACTTTAACTGATTTCCACCTGAAACACGTAATCCTATCCTTCATTAAAAGGTAGTAATTGCGAAAACAGTTTACAATGCAACAGAAAAACATAATTAAAGATAAAGAATTCAGTGGCTGGAAAAGAGACTAAACACTAGATCAAATAAACTACGTTTAAAATCTCTCACCGCATAAAGCCTGGGAACAAGAATAAAACTCTAGAAACGTTTTACCTTCTTCCCCTACAGCGACAAGGGAGAAGAGTAAAAAACGAGAACAACGTTACCCGCTTGAACGAAACGTTTATTCTCCTCTCTCTCCCTCCGTCTCTATCCTTCTCTCTCTTCTCTCTTGACTTAGAACCAAAGAGAAGAGCCCAATTATATATCGTTAAAACATATTATTTGCTAAAGGAAAAAACTGAAAGGTTTCCCAAATAAAAAGTTCCTTATTTAGAATTTAAACCATTTAAGCTAAGAAAGAATGAACGAAACGCTAGAATCGGTTTACTCTTACTGCAACGTGAAACCGTGAAATACTCTCTCTCTATCGTAACGATAGAGCGCATGTTGAACGTTCTGAACGTCAACAACTGCGGAGACAAAACTAAACGTTAGTTCATCTTTGAAAACAGTACGAGACTATCAAAGAAATTCTTTCAAAAACATAAAATTAAAAAAGGTATAAATTCTTAAAAGGTAAATACGATATGACGGGCTCAAAGTTAATTAACTTCGGTTCCAAGTAAGGACCGCCTACTATTAGGAAAGGTCGCATATAAACAAACATAAAAATTAATTTTTATAAGTTTATAATAAATGGAAAGTTAATCGAAGAGGCCTTAAAGGCGGAGAGATATAAAATAAATAGATCTATAACTTGTTAAGCAAAATTACCAAAAACCTAAACACACTTCCGTCTAAGGGAAGGGTCGGCCATTTAAAAGTGAAAGAGAGTCCATACTCTCTTCGAGTCCATACTCTCTTCGGCACCATAATTAAATCTATCCAAAACGAGTTCAAGTTTTGAAATGAAGATAAAACCCCTGCATAGCGAAAGCTCAAAACTGGAATAGTGTACTTCCCCAAATCAATGTGAAAACAAATCCAGTTAGGGACGGCGTATTTAGTAGGTCTTGCCTGTGGCACGACAGAGGGAAAATTGGTTCGTTGTTGACATCGAGTACTTGAGTACCTACTTGACAGATGGCACTGTTGATGTACACCCCCACCTGTATAGCGATCGCTGGCGTATTCCTCCCGTAGGTTTTTTCTGTCGGGCAGCAGGGATGCAGCTATATGATCATCGGGTAAGTTTGATATTGAAAAAACAAGGTTATGACATATCAATAAGTGCTTCTTCTTACCTTTTTTCCCATTAGTGCATTAATTAAAGATGATTTTCCAACATTTGGATGTCCAATGGTACCAATAGTCAAGATTCCATCTTTAAAACGTTGATAAGCCTCTGGTGCAGTGTTTTGTGAATGAACAACATTTGTTTCAAGAACATCTACAGAAGTATCATCTTCAGTTACTAGATCTCTCTCCTCTTCAATCTTTTTCTTCCAGGGCTTTAGGTTCACTAAATTAAATAAAAGAGAGAAGTATTAGTCAGTTATCTTGAATATATAATATTTCAAATAGACTACTAACTGACACTATAATAAATAATACTGAAAATAGCATAAGGTAGAAAAAAACTCTAACTTGAAAGAAGTTAAAAATATAACGAAAGCTTCAAATTAAACTACTAATAAAAAGCCACCAGTTTTAACCCTTCTACCCCCAATGGACGTACTGGTACGTTTCACAAAACTCATCCCTTTACCCCCATGGACGTACCGGTACGTCCTTGCAAAAAACTGCTATTTACATTTTTTTCGCATATTTTTGGTAACTTTATGAGAAACTTCAGGCACTTTCCAAAAGAATGAGACCAACCTGACCTCTCTATGACAAAATAAAAAAAACCTGTTAGAGAATTTAAAAAAAAATATATTGCAAAATGTTCTTGAAAAAGAAAATGCCAGGGGGTTAAGGGTTGGAAAGTTCCAAAGAGCTTGGGGGTAAAAGGGTTAACCAAGGTACCATCACGTTTAGCAAATAATTATTCTTACTTTGAGATTTAATATTGGACACTACCCAAGACTCGTGATATCAGTCACAATAAACTAGTTGTTAGGTTTCTTTCAACTAAAACTACTATGAAATATCCAAATGCATGACATTTTACCCGATACCACAGAAAGTGCAGAATTTCCAAAGGCAACAACTTGGATTTCATTCATATTAAACCCAATAAAAGGTAATGCTGAATAAAAAGACATGACGATGATAATTACTTTAAATTATACAGCCAATGTTATCTAAACTTCCAACTTAATTTCAAGCCTCATTGTCAGTCATTGTTTTATTTACATTAAATGTATAAGGTTTGCTTAAGGTTTCATAACCACTTCATATTTTACAAGGCTCAGCCTTCCTCTGTTATAATTAAATTCAACTAAAATTTTCTGACACAGAAACCCCCATCATATACAACATTATTGACAGTAGCCTAACAGAAAATTTAAGCTCCTCTCTCAGCCAAACGTAATTACTGTTAATGGAATCAAGGTCTCACCGGAGTCATCCACTAGCTTTTCACAAGCATCCACTAAGCCTAAAGCACTTTCAGCGGCCATCCTTAAGAGACCTCTCTTGCCTCTGCGTCCCTCTAGAGAAAAGAATGGAACTACAATTAACTTTGGGAAGTGCTGCGCAAAATAATGTTTCCAAGCTAGAATCAAAGACGGCGGGAGAAGGTCAGACTTGTTCATGATGAGGATGATACCTTTATTTTCCTTTTCCACTAAATGTTTATAAAGGTATGGAGGAAACTGTGCAACCTACGTAAAAGAAAAAAGAAAGAAAAATACTGTAAGCAACGACTTATCCAGAAAGGTGATTTCCTTAAAAATCTAAGTACTGTACTTGAAAATAACAAATAATATTTTCAATACAAATAACTTACTTAAAAAAAAAAAAGCCAAATTGATTTTTTCACACAGCAACTGAAAAAAAAGATGCCCTTCATCTACAGTCGTTTAGTCTGAACAACTGTAGGCCTAAGAGGGACAGTTGAGTGGAAAAATACACACTTAAAGAAATATATTTCATTATAATTGTGTGACTTCACAAATTTTTAGACTACAAATAATAAAAACAATCCTTCAATTCCACCTTGCAGTTAATTCATGTAGGGTCCATCTGGTTTTTGATTGCATACAGATATTGCTTGCAAGTCTGCCCTTACACAAATAGCTAGTAAATCTCAATCCAAATCAAGTTGTTCATTTTATATTATTCATTGCATATACATAAATAATTAACATTAATAGCTGTAATGGAAATTATATCACACACCATATTTCTAAATTCAAAATCCCAGAAATTCATAAGAGTAACAAGATGCAGAAGAGGCCTTAGTCAGGGGATCACGTGTTCCTGTCTCCTAGTGAGGACAATTTTTACCAATATTCGGTATTCAAAAGTTTAAAGTTGGAGCAAATGTTTTTATGTTGACCAGGCTGACATGAGTCTTTTTATTGTTTATATATGACATATCTGTTTTTGACGTTGTTAATAGTTTATATAGGATATATCTGTTTTGATGTTGTCACTGTTTTTAGAATGATTTATTGTTAATTTATTCTCATCATTTATTCATTTCCTTATTTCCTTTCCTCACTGGGCTACTTTTCCCTATTGGAGCCCTTGGGCTTATACAATCTTGCTTTTCCAACTAGGGTTGTAGCTTGGCTAGTAATAATAATAATAATAAAGAAGGAGATTTACCAATGAGTCGAGCTTGACTCTAACAGAGTTGGGATGAATAAATTCAGGACAGAAAAATATATATATTAAACCTAACAAAATAAAAAATAATCATTTAGTAAATATAAAAGATAAGAAATATATCGAGATAAAAATCTGTGATAAATAAAAATTTAATTTATATCGATAAAACTTGAGCTTTTTTAAAATGTTAAAATTTTAAATTACACATCCATGGGTTAATTTCATATGACCAATAGGCAATCTTGCTAAAATAACCGTAACGCTATCCTTTATCTTTCTGTTATTATTGTTATTATTATTATTATTATTATTTTTATTATTATTACATAACTCTTATTGGAAAAAACAAGATGCTTTAAGCGCCAGGGGCTCCAACAGGGAGAACTAGCCCAGTAAGGAAAGGAAACAAAGAAATAAATTAAAAGAGAAGAATAAATATTGAAAATAAACTATTTCAAGAACAGTAACAACATTAAAACAACACTGTTCTGATGATTCCCATGGAGAAACAACAGGTTTTATATGTTTTAATTCATTAACCTCAGATTCATTATTTCAAATATTTTACAATATTGATACTATGTTTTAGTGGTTACAAAATATCCTTTATGGAGAGTTTAATGTCATGTTGTGGTAAACTTATATCTGAAATAGCAGCATAATCTGCTTTTTCATTACCAACGATTTCAAAATGGGCAAGAATCTAGAATTAAGTATTTCAATATTTACCCCTTGAAAATTCAATTTGGTAAAGAGCACTTTAATTTTTAATACCAGTTGGTTCTTATGCATGTAACCTTTGATGGCTTCTATGGCACTTCTTGAATCGGAATAAATAACAAACTTGAGATTCACCATACCTTCAATTGTTTAAATAATGTCAGTTGCAAGACGCCTTTCCACTACCAGAGGATGTAGTTACCACTGTGCACCTTACAAGCTGGCCCTTGCAACCGAGTGTCTGCTAGTATATTCCTCTTGTCTGGAATGTACCTTGCTGACTACTCCATAGTGTGAAACACTGCCCAGATGTGTATCTGCTTCATCAGCTTGCAAAGGGAGTATGAGACTATGCCCCCTTACTTGTTGACGTAAGGCACTACGCTGGTGTTGTTGTTCATCAACATTAATGAGTGTTTCCTCAAACAACAAACAATAAGTTAGCGTCAGCCAGAAAAATGTTATTTTCCTTAGTAAAATAAATTTTTGAATATACTTACCCGATGATCATGTAGCTGTCAACTCTGTTGCCCGACAGAAATCTAAGGTCGGGATACGCCAGCGATCGCTATACAGGTGGGGGTGTACACAACAGCGCCATCTGTCGAGTAGGTACTCAGGTACTTCTTGTCAACAAGAACTCAATTTTCTCCTCGGTCCACTGGTTCTCTATGGGGAGGAAGGGAGGGTCCTTAAATTCATGATCATCGGGTAAGTATATTCAAAAATTTATTTTACTAAGGAAAATAACATTTTTCAATATTAATCTTACCCGATGATCATGTAGCTGATTCACACCCAGGGGGGTGGGTGGAGACCAGCATACATGTTAACATTAGAAGCTAAGTATCCCGTATTTCATTTTAGCAGTTATTCAAAATAACAAACATAAAATAAATAAGTACCTGGTAAGGAAGTCGACTTGAACCATTACTCTGCCTTTTTAAGTACGTCTTCCTTACTGAGCCTAGCGATCCTCTTAGGATGCTGAGAGACTCCTAGGTGCTGAAGTATGAAGGGCTGCAACCCATACTAAAGGACCTCATCACAACCTCTAATCTAGGCGCTTCTCAAGAAAGAATTTGACCACCCGCCAAATCAACCAGGATGCGGAAGGCTTCTTAGCATTCCGTACAACCCAAAAAACAACAATAAAAAGCATTTCAAGAGAAAGATTAAAAAAGGTTATGGGATTATGGGAATGTAGTGGTTGAGCCCTCACCTACTACTGCACTCGCTGCTACGAATGGTCCCAGGGTGTAGCAGTTCTCGTAAAGAGACTGGACATCTTTGAGGTAAAATGATGCGAACACTGACTTGCTTCTCCAATAGGTTGCATCCATAACACTCTGCAGAGAACGGTTCTGTTTGAAGGCCACTGAAGTAGCCACAGCCCTAACTTCATGTGTCCTTACCTTCAGCAAAGCAAGGTTTTCTTCCTTCAGATGAGAATGGGCCTCTCTAATTAAAAGCCTGATGTAATAAGAAACTGCGTTCTTAGACATCGGTAAAGCAGGTTTCTTGATAGAACACCATAAGGCTTCTGATTGTCCTCGTAATGGCTTTGTACGTCTTAAATAGTACTTAAGAGCTCTTACTGGGCAAAGTACTCTCTCTAGTTCGTTCCCCACCAAGTTGGACAGGCTTGGGATCTCGAACGACTTGGGCCAAGGACGAGAAGGAAGCTCGTTTTTAGCTAAAAAACCAAGCTGCAAGGAACATGTAGCCGTTTCAGATGTAAAACCTATGTTCCTGCTGAAGGCGTGAATCTCACTGACTCTTTTAGCTGTTGCTAAGCAAACGAGGAAAAGAGTCTTTAATGTGAGATCCTTAAAAGAGGCTGATTGAAGCGGTTCGAACCTTGCTGACATCAGGAACCTTAAAACCACGTCTAGGTTCCAGCCTGGTGTGGTCAACCGACGCTCCTTTGAGGTCTCAAAAGACTTAAGGAGGTCCTGTAGATCTTTGTTGGTGGAAAGATCTAAGCCTCTGTGGCGGAAGACCGCTGCCAACATGCTTCTGTAACCTTTGATCGTAGGAGCTGATAGGGATCTTACATTCCTTAGATGAAAAAGGAAGTCAGCTATCTGCGTTACAGAGGTAGTGGTTGAGGAAACTGCATTCGCCTTGCACCAGCTTCGGAAGACTTCCTATTTTGACTGATAGACTTTGAGAGTGGATGTCCTCCTTGCTCTGGCAATCGCTCTGGCTGCCTCCTTCGAAAAGCCTCTAGCTCTTGAGAGTCTTTCGATAGTCTGAAGGCAGTCAGACGAAGAGCGTGGAGGCTTGGGTGTACCTTCTTTACGTGCGGCTGACGCAGAAGGTCCACTCTTAGAGGAAGAGTCCTGGGAACGTCCACTAGCCATTGCAGTACCTCGGTGAACCATTCTCTCGCGGGCCAGAGGGGAGCAACCAACGTCAACCGTGTCCCTTCGTGAGAGGCGAACTTCTGTAGTACCCTGTTGACAATCTTGAACGGAGGGAACGCATACAGGTCTAAATGGGACCAATCCAGAAGAAAGGCATCCACGTGAACTGCTGCTGGGTCTGGAATCGGAGAACAATACATCGGGAGCCTCTTGGTCATCGAGGTAGCGAATAGATCTATGGTGGGCTGACCCCACAGGGCCCATAGTCTGCTGCAAACATTCTTGTGAAGGGTCCACTCTGTGGGGATGACCTGACCCTTCCGGCTGAGGCGATCTGCCATGACATTCATGTCGCCCTGAATGAACCTCGTTACCAGCGAAATCTTTCGATCTTTTGACCAAATGAGGAGGTCCCTTGCGATCTCGAACAACTTCCTCGAATGAGTCCCTCCTTGCTTGGAGATGTACGCCAAGGCTGTGGTGTTGTCGGAGTTCACCTCCACCACCTTGCTTAGATGGAGGGACTTGAAGTTTATCAAGGCCAGATGAACTGCCAAAAGCTCCTTGCAGTTGATGTGAAGTGTTCTTTGCTCCTGATTCCACGTGCCCGAGCATTCCTGTCCGTCCAGTGTCGCACCCCAGCCCGTGTCCGATGCGTCCGAGAAGAGACGGTGGTCGGGGGTCTGAACAGCCAATGGTAGACCTTCCTTGAGAAGAATGCTGTTCTTCCACCACGTCAGTGTAGACCTCATCTCTTCGGAAATAGGCACTGAGACCGCTTCTAGCGTCATGTCCTTTCTCCAGTGAGCAGCTAGATGATACTGAAGGGGGCGGAGGTGGAGTCTCCCTAACTCGATGAACTGGGCCAGCGATGAAAGTGTCCCTGTTAGACTCATCCACTGCCTGACTGAACATCGGTTCCTTCTCAGCATGCTCTGGATGCATTCTAGGGCTTGACTGATCCTTGGGGCCGACGGAAAAGCCCGAAAAGCTCGACTCTGAATCTCCATACCTAGATAGACAATGGTTTGGGATGGGACGAGTTGGGACTTCTCTATATTGACCAGGAGACCCAATTCCTTGGTCAGATCCATAGTCCATCTGAGATTCTCCAGACAGCGACGACTTGACGGAGCTCTTAAAAGCCAGTCGTCCAAATAAAGGGAGGCTCTGATGTCTGCCAAGTGAAGGAATTTGGCAATATTCCTCATCAGTTTGGTAAACACAAGAGGTGCCGTGCTTAGGCCAAAGCACAGGGCTTGGAATTGGTACACGACCTTTCCAAAGACGAACCTTAGGAAAGGTTGGGAGTCTGGATGGACGGGGACATGAAAGTACGCGTCTTTCAGGTCTAGCGAGACCATCCAGTCTTCCTTCCTGACCGCTGCTAGGACCGACTTCGTCGTCTCCATTGTGAACGTCTGCTTGGTGACAAAAGCATTGAGAGCACTGACGTCCAGCACCGGTCTCCAACCTCCTGTCTTCTTCGCTACCAGGAAGAGACGGTTGTAGAAGCCCGGGGATTGATGGTCCCGGACTATGACTACCGCTCCCTTTTGTAGCAAGAGCGACACCTCTTGATGCAAAGCTAGCCTCTTGTCCTTCTCCTTGTAGTTGGGAGAGAGGTTGATGGGAGAAGTTGCTAGAGGGGGACTGCGGCAGAACGGAATCCTGTACCCCTCCCTTAGCAACTTCACAGACTGAGCGTCTGCACCTCTGTTCTCCCAAGCTTGCCAGAAGTTCTTGAGCCTGGCTCCCACTGCTGTCTGGAGAGGTAGGCAGTCAGATTCTGCCTTTTGCGGACTTGGAACCCTTCTTCGATTTGCCACGATGACTGTCGGCACGGGTACCTCCTCTGCTGGAGGTTCTGCCACGAAAGGGCGGGATGAACCTAGACGCTGGTGTGTCCATCCTAGGTCTAGGCACGGAAGGTAAAGCTTTGGCCTTACGTGCGGAGGAAGCCACCAGGTCATGGGTATCCTTCTGGATCAACGAGGCAGCCATCCCCTTGATCAGCTCTTCCGGAAAGAGACACTTGGAAAGCGGAGCAAACAACAACTCCGACTTCTGGCAAGGAGTGATCCCAGCCGACAAGAAGGAGCAAAGATGTTCTCTCTTCTTGAGCACTCCCGACACGTACGAAGCCGCAAGTTCACCGGACCCATCCCGAATGGCTTTGTCCATGCTAGACATGATAAGCATGGCAGAGTCCTTATCCGAAGGGGAAGTCTTTCTGCTTAACGCTCCCAAACACCAATCGAGGAAGTTGAAGATCTGAAAAGCACGAAAGACTCCCTTCAACAGATGATTCATGTCAGAAAAGGACCAGCAAATCTTAGATCGTCTCATAGCCAGCCTGCGGGGAGAGTCAACCAGACTTGAGAAGTCGCCCTGGGCAGAGGCAGGAACTCCCAAGCCGGGTTCCTCTCCCGTGGCATACCAGACGCTAGATTTGGAAGCAAGCTTGGTAGGCGGAAAGATGAAAACAGACTTTCCCAGCTGCTTCTTGGACTGCAACCACTCTCCCATAACCCTCAAAGCTCTCTTGGATGAGCGTGCGAGTACAAGTTTGGTGAAGGCAGGAGCTGCTGACTGCATGCCCAGAGCAAACTCGGAGGGAGGAGAGCGAGGGGTTGCAGACACAAACTGTTCCGGATACAAGTCCCTGAACAAGGCAAGGACTTTCCGAAAGTCTAAGGAGGGAGGCGTAGACTTGGGTTCTTCTAAGTCGGAGTGCGGATCGTCCAAATGCGCAGCTTCGTCATCAGATACTCCATCATCCGAAAGCTGAGGAGGAAGTGGCAAAGGTGGAGCAGAAAGCTGAACGGCTGAATCCGGCAGCACGGGTGCATGCGTAGCTGCTGCGGATCCAACATCATGCCGCTGCTGGTCAGTCTGCGAGCTGGCAACAACAAAAGCAGAGTGCTGGTGCGTGGGAGGGACTGGCGTGGGTTGCGGAGCATGCCGCATGGGTTGCGGAGCATGCCGCATTGTGTCAAAACACGGCAGCTCGACAGCACCTTCCCACTGCTGATGCGGTAGCTCACGCATGTCAACGGAGGGTGCAGCATGAACATGCGTCTGGCAGGGTGGACTGCGCATCGGTGGTGGAGCTCTCACAGGTGGAGTGTGGGAGCAGGCAGCCGCAGTATCTGCTGAGCGCACAACCGTGGCAGGTTGTAGGTTAACTGGTGCAGTGTCAACCTTCTCAGCACGATACTCCTGCATAAAGGAAGCAAGCTGAGACTGCATAGTCTGCAGCATGGACCACTTAGGATCTACCGTGGTTGGTGCGGCAACAGACGGAGTAGTTGCCTGCTGCGGAACCACTCTACCTCTCTTGGGAGGTGTGCAGTCTTCGGAAGACTGCGGCGAGTCCGAACTGACCCAGTGGCTACACCTGGGCCGTTGGACTCGCTCGGAAGGGACCTTACGCTTGAGAGGTCGTGAGACCTTGGTCCAACGTTTCTTCCTCGAAACTTCTTCCACAGACGAGGAATGAAAGGGCTCATTCGTCTGTTTGTGGATGGGACGATCTCTGACAGATACGTCCGCAACCACTGAGGGTACATCCGTACGCTGATCAAGGCCTGCCGAACCCTTTGGTCCTTCGACATTGCTTCTCCCCTGGGCTTGGGAGCTTGCAAGAGGTCCCGGACTGGGAGGACGACTGGCACGAACAGATGTACCCTCATGCGCAACACTGACACTGACACTTTTCACTTCACTTGCACTCACTACACTTCCCACTGCACTTTGCGCTTTCAACTCTTTGACATCTGCCAAAAGTTGATTCCGGTCATCAGCTAATGACTCCACTCTGTCACCAAGAGCCTGAATGGCACGCATCATGTCCGCCATGGAGGGTTGAGCACTAGTAGCAGGGTCGGGAGTCACCACTACAGGGGAAGGAGTAGGTTGAGGGGCATGGGGAGAGGAAAAATCAAAAGAGCGAGAAGAACTCCTCCTGATCCTATCCTTCTCTAGCCTACGTGCATTCTTTAGGAATTCGTTAAAATCGAAATTCCGAAAGCCCAGCGCATTCCTCACATCGATCTTCCAATTGACAGGATTTACCCCTACAATTGGAACAAACGGTGTGAGGATCTATGGAGGCCTTCGGAAGACGCCTAGAACAAGCCCTAACGCTACACTGCCTGTACTTAGGGACTTGAGAATGGTCAGACATCTTGAATTGTAGAAATAGTCAAGGGGGAATTCCAAAATCTAGCAAAGTTCATTAACAATTAATCCAAATTTAATCAAAAAGCTTGCTAAGCTAATGATAAAGGTTCCTGAATAGCGAAGGCTAAAATCTAGAGCGAATACATCACCAAAATCGTGAAAAACAACTCCAGAAACAACAGCGTATCCAAGTAGGTCTTGCCGGTGGCACGACAGAGGAAAAATTGAGTTCTTGTTGACAAGAAGTACCTGAGTACCTACTCGACAGATGGCGCTGTTGTGTACACCCCCACCTGTATAGCGATCGCTGGCGTATCCCGACCTTAGATTTCTGTCGGGCAACAGAGTTGACAGCTACATGATCATCGGGTAAGATTAATATTGAAAAAAGATTGTACGAAAGGTAAATGAAAAAGTTACTAATGAATGGTGACAGAAGCAGATCTTTCTTGGAATACTTGCATCTTGAGGACGTTGATGTGCAGATGCCTTTCTTCTTCAGTCCACATCCCCCAGGCGACCAGGTCATCCAAGTGCACTCGCCGGCCCTCCTTCGACGCATCCGCGAATAGTTGCTTGTCTGGAGGCGGTGTAGTGGTTAGTGGGTTGTGCCTGGGTATAGCATACAGACATACTATCTGATGACCCCAATCTTAACTAACCCACACCTAAATAAATGACCCCGTCGGAACAATGTAAATTTCTGGGCAACCCCCCTGTTTTGGTTCTTGGCAAGGGAACCCAATACTGTAAGCTATACTGTACGTGCAAAGGATGAACAGGAGCGCGTGCTACCCCCTTTGGTGAGACTAAGTTCACCGATTGTAGGCATGTAAAATCCAAATGGATGAGAGGGTGCACAGCAGTTGGCGCGTGAACGTGCGACTGTTTTGCGTGCTCTACCTGAGGAGGTAAGGTCTGCTTAATGGACTGAGAGCGAGCGCAAGACATGTGAACAAGCCTGTGAAGGCGAGCAGATGGCCAAGTGAGTGTGATGGTAATCACACCTGGTGAGCATGCACAGTCCCCTGTGATTCTCGGAAGGCAGCAGTGGTGCATATGGCGAGCCACCAGATGATCACTAGAGAGTCTAGCTTACGAGCTACCTGGGGAGATGAGCTCCCAGGTGAGGAAAACCTCTCACTCTTGGGAGGAGATCTGCTGAATGTCCCCGAAAGGTTGCCTGGATCAGAAGGGAGGGTGAGGATGCGCAACCCTATCCTCGCATGAACTCATCCCAAGGAGGCAAACATATCCTCTAACTCACCCTAAAGGGTAAGCTTACTGAGGCAACACTCGCTAGAGCGCTACCCCCGTAGATCCTTCAATGGGAGAGGAGAAGGGACTCCCTCCTATTGGCTCTAGAGGGATAAGTGCCGAAGCCAACCCCAGCAGGAACAGACGTACCGTCCTGCTGAGGCACATGAACCAACACCTCCAGCAGCCTATCATTCGACAGGAACCTGTAAGTCCCAAGGAAAGCCACAGTAGATGCAAATAATCTTAGGATGAGGACTGCCCAGGGTAGGAAGGTTTCATCGCCTTACTAGGGTAGATGAGAACTTCCTGACCAGAGGGTTGCCGGAGTGGTAACCGTCCAACGCTCTTACTCAATCGACCGCCGGAGGCAGCCAAAAGAGAAGGGGCAGAGGGGTGGGTACCAGGCGAGGGTAGAATTTGTCGGGATTTCTGAGACATCAAGGAAGACTCCGAAGGTGAAGAATCCCTTTTAGACTTCATCTTCCTCCTCCTGCAATACAATTTCTATGAGAGGGAAAAATTTCATAAAAATGTTATTTTCATTAGTAAAATAAATTTTTGAATATACTTACCCGATGATCATGTAGCTGTCAACTCCGTTGCCCGACAGAAATCTACGGTCGGGATACGCCAGCGATCGCTATCCAGGTGGGGGTGTACTCAACAGCGCCATCTGTGGTCAGGTACTCAAGTACTTCTTGTCAACAAGAACTCAATTTTCTCCTCGGTCCACTGGTTCTCTATGGGGAGGAAGGGCGGGTTCTTTAATTCATGATCATCGGGTAAGTATATTCAAAAATTTATTTTACTAATGAAAATAACATTTTTCAATATTAATCTTACCCGATGATCATGTAGCTGATTCACACCCAGGGTGGTGGGTGGAGACCAGCATACATGTTAACAAAGAAGCTAAGTATCCCGTATTTCATTTTATTAGTTATTCAAAATAACATAAAATAAATAAGTACCTGGTAAGGAAGTCGACTTGAACCATTACTCTGCCTTTATTAAGTACGTCTTCCTTACTGAGCGTAGCGGTCCTCTTAGGATGCTGAACTACTCTTAGGAGCTGAAGTATAAAGGGCTGCAACCCACACTAAAGGACCTCATCACAACCTCTAACCTAGGCGCTTCTCAAGAAAGAATTGACCACCCGCCAAATCAACAAGGATGCGGAAGGCTTCTTAGCCGACCGTACAACCCAAAAACAACAATAAAAAGTATTCAAGAGAAAGGTTAAAAAGGTTATGGGATTATGGGAATGTAGTGGCTGAGCCCTCACCTACTACTGCACTCGCTGCTACGAATGGTCCCAGGGTGTAGCAGTTCTCGTAAAGAGACTGGACATCTTTGAGATAGAATGATGCGAACACTGACTTGCTTCTCCAATAGGTTGCATCCATAACACTCTGCAGAGAACGGTTCTGTTTGAAGGCCACTGAAGTAGCCACAGCTCTCACTTCATGTGTCCTTACCTTCAGCAAAGCAAGGTCTTCTTCCTTCAGATGAGAATGTGCTTCTCTAATCAGAAGCCTGATGTAGTAAGAAACTGCGTTCTTAGACATTGGAAGAGAAGGCTTCTTGATAGCACACCATAAGGCTTCTGATTGTCCTCGTAAAGGTTTTGACCTTCTTAGATAGTACCTAAGAGCTCTAACTGGGCAAAGTACTCTCTCCAGTTCGTTCCCCACCAAGTTGGACAGGCTTGGGATCTCGAACGACTTAGGCCAAGGACGTGAAGGAAGCTCGTTTTTAGCCAAAAAACCGAGCTGCAAGGAACATGTAGCCGTTTCAGATGTGAAACCTATGTTCCTGCTGAAGGCGTGGATCTCACTTACTCTTTTAGCTGTTGCCAAGCACACGAGGAAAAGAGTTTTTAATGTGAGGTCCTTAAAAGAGGCTGATTGGAGAGGTTCAAATCTTGATGACATAAGGAACCTTAGGATCACGTCTAGATTCCAGCCTGGAGTGGACAACTGACGTACCTTTGAGGTCTCAAAAGACCTAAGGAGGTCCTGTAGATCTTTGTTGGTGGAAAGATCCAAGCCTCTGTGGCGGAAAACCGCTGCCAACATACTTCTGTAACCCTTGATCGTAGGAGCTGAAAGGGATCTTACGTTCCTTAGATGTAACAGGAAGTCAGCAATCTGGGTTACAGTGGTACTGGTTGAGGAAACTGCATTGGCCTTGCACCAGCTTCGGAAGACTTCCCATTTAGACTGATAGACTCTGAGAGTGGATGTCCTCCTTGCTCTGGCAATCGCTCTGGCTGCCTCCTTCGAAAAGCCTCTAGCTCTTGAGAGTCTTTCGATAGTCTGAAGGCAGTCAGACGAAGAGCGTGGAGGTTTGGGTGCACCTTCTTTACGTGAGGTTGACGTAGAAGGTCCACTCTTAGAGGAAGAGTCCTGGGAACGTCGACCAGCCATTGCAGTACCTCTGTGAACCATTCTCTCGCGGGCCAGAGGGGAGCAACCAACGTCAGCCGTGTCCCTTTGTGAGAGGCGAACTTCTGAAGTACCCTGTTGACAATCTTGAACGGCGGGAATGCATACAGGTCGAGATGGGACCAATCCAGCAGAAAAGCATCCACGTGAACTGCTGCTGGGTCTGGAATCGGAGAACAATACAACGGGAGCCTCTTGGTCATCGAGGTAGCGAACAGATCTATGGTTGGCTGACCCCACAGGGCCCAAAGTCTGCTGCAAACATACTTGTGAAGGGTCCACTCTGTGGGGATGACCTGACCCTTCCGGCTGAGGCGATCTGCCATGACATTCATATCGCCCTGAATGAACCTCGTTACCAGCGTGAGCTTTCGATCTTTTGACCAGATGAGGAGGTCCCTTGCGATCTCGAACAATTTCCTCGAATGAGTCCCTCCCTGCTTGGAGATGTAAGCCAAGGCTGTGGTGTTGTCGGAGTTCACCTCCACCACCTTGTTTAGCTGGAGGGACTTGAAGTTTATCAAGGCCAGATGAACTGCCAACAACTCCTTGCAATTGATGTGAAGTGTCCTTTGCTCCTGATTCCATGTTCCCGAGCATTCCTGTCCGTCCAATGTCGCACCCCAGCCCGTGTCTGATGCGTCCGAGAAGAGACGGTGGTCGGGGGTCTGAACAGCCAAAGGTAGACCTTCCTTGAGAAGAATGCTGTTCTTCCACCACGTTAGAGTAGACCTCATCTCTTTGGAAACAGGAACTGAGACCGTCTCTAGCGTCATGTCCTTTATCCAGTGAGCAGCTAGATGATACTGAAGGGGGCGGAGGTGGAGTCTCCCTAACTCGATGAACAGGGCTAGCGATGATAGTGTCCCTGTTAGACTCATCCACTGCCTGACTGAGCATCGGTTCCTTCTCAGCATGCTCTGGATGCATTCTAGGGTTTGGTTGATCCTTGGGGCCGACGGAAAAGCCCGAAAAGCTCGACTCTGAATCTCCATACCCAGGTAGACAATGGTCTGGGATGGGACGAGCTGGGACTTCTCTAAATTGACCAGGAGGCCCAGTTCCTTGGTCAGATCCATAGTCCATCTGAGATTCTCCAGACAGCGACGACTTGTGGGAGCTCTTAAAAGCCAGTCGTCTAAATAGAGGGAGGCTCTGATGTCTGCCAAGTGAAGGAATTTCGCAATATTCCTCATCAGTCTGGTAAACACAAGAGGTGCCGTGCTTAGGCCAAAGCACAGGGCTTGGAACTGGTACACAACCTTTCCAAAGACGAATCTCAGGAAAGGTTGGGAGTCTGGATGGATGGGGACGTGAAAGTATGCGTCTTTCAGGTCTAACGAGACCATCCAGTCCTCCTGCCTGACCGCTGCTAGGACCGACTTCGTCGTCTCCATCGTGAACGTCTGCTTGGTGACAAAAGCATTGAGAGCACTGACGTCCAGCACCGGTCTCCAACCTCCTGTCTTCTTGGCTACCAGGAAGAGACGGTTGTAAAAGCCCGGGGATTGATGATCCCGGACTATGGCCACTGCTTCCTTTTGTAGCAAGAGCGACACCTCTTGTTGCAACGCTAGCCTCTTGTCCTTCTCCTTGTAGTTGGGAGAGAGGTTGATGGGAGATGTAGCTAGAGGGGGATTGCGGCAGAACGGAATTCTGTATCCCTCCCTTAGCCACTTCACAGACTGAGCGTCTGCACCTCTGCTCTCCCAAGCTTGCCAGAAGGTCTTGAGTCTGGCTCCTACTGCTGTCTGGAGAGGAAGGCAGTCAAAACTTGCCTTTTGCGGACTTGGAACCCTTCTTGGACTTGCCACGGTGACTGTCTGCACGGGTACCTTCTCTGCTGGAGGTTCTGCCACGAAAGGGCGGGATGAACCTAGAAGCAGGTGTATCAACTGCTGCAGGGCGGAAGGGTCTAGGCACGGAAGGTAAGGTTTTAGCCTTACGTGCAGAAGAAGCCATCAGATCATGAGTATCCTTCTGGATAAGTGAGGCAGCCATCCCCTTAATCAACTCCTCCGGAAACAGAGACTTGGAGAGAGGAGCAAACAACAACTCTGACTTCTGGCAAGGAGTGATACCAGCAGATAAGAAGGAGCAAAGATGTTCTCTCTTCTTGAGGACTCCTGATACATATGAAGCCGCAAGTTCACCAGACCCATCCCGAATTGCCTTGTCCATGCTAGACATGATCAGCATGGCCGAGTCCTTATCTGAAGGGGAAGTCTTCCTGCTTAAGGCTCCCAAACACCAATCGAGGAAGTTGAATATCTCGAAGGCACGAAAGACTCCCTTCAACAGATGATCAAGATCTGAAAAGGACCAGCAGATCTTCGAACGTCTCATAGCCAACCTGCGGGGAGAGTCAACCAGACTTGAGAAGTCGGCCTGGGCAGAGGCAGGAACCCCCAAGCCAGGTTCCTCTCCCGTGGCATACCAGACGCTCGACTTAGAAGCAAGCTTGGGAGGAGGAAACACAAAAGAGGTCCTTCCCAGTTGCTTCTTGGAATGCAACCAGTCCCCCATAACCCTCAAAGCTCTCCTAGATGATCTGGCGAGAACAAGCTTGGTGAAGGCAGGCGCAGCAGACTGCATGCCCAGAGCAAACTCGGAGGGAGGAGAACGAGGGGTTGCAGACACAAAATGTTCAGGATACAAGTCCCTGAACAAAGCAAGGACCTTGCGAAAGTCTAAGGAAGGTGGCGAAGACTTGTGTCCTTCAACATCAGAGTGAGGTTCATCCAGATGAGCAGCTTCATCATCCGATACATCATCATCCGAAAGTTGAGTTGTGAGTGGCAAAGGCAGAGCAGCAAGCTGACCGGCTGAATCCTGCAGAACGGGTGCATGCGTACCTGCGGATCCAACATCATGCCTCTGCTGGACAGTCTGCGAGCTGGCAACAACAAAAGCAGAGGGCTGGTGTGAGGGAGGGTCTGCGGTGGGCTGAGGAGCATGCGGTATGGTATGCAGAGCATGCTGTAAGGTATGCGGCTCATGCTGCATGGTATGCGGAGCATGCTGTAAGGTCTGCAGAGCATGCTGCATGGGCTGAGGAGAATGCCGCATAGTACTGGAACCCGGCAACTCCTGATGCGGCAGCTCACGCATGTTAGCAGATGGTGCAGCAAGAACATGCGTCTGGCAGGGAGGACTGCGCATCGGTGGAGGAGCTCTCACAGGTGGTGTGTGGGAGCAGGCAGCCGCAGTATCTGCTGAGCGCACAACCTCTGCGGGTTGTAGGCTAACAGGAGAGGTGTTAACCTTCTCGGCATGATACTCCTGCATGAATGCCGCAAGCTGAGACTGCATAGTCTGCAGCATGGACCACTTAGGGTCTACTGTGGTTGGAGCAACAACAGACGGAGCAGTAGCCTGTTGAGGGACCACTCTACCTCTCTTGGGAGGAGTGCAGTCATCAGATGACTGTGGCGAGTCCGAACTGACCCAGTGGCTACACCTGGGCCGTTGGACAAGCTCGGAAGGGACCTTACGTTTGAGCGGTCGTGAGACCTTGGTCCACCGTTTCCTCCTGGAAACTTCTTCCACAGACGAGGAATGTAAGGGCTCATTCGTCTGTATGTGGATGGGACGATCCTTAACAGATACGCCCGCAACCACTGAGGATACATCCGTGCGCCGATCAAGGCCTGCCGAACCCTTTGGTCCTTCGACATTGCTTCTCCCCTGGGCTTGGGAGCTTGCAAGAGGTCCCGGACTGGGAGGACGACTGGCACGCACAGATGTACCCTCATGCGCAACACTGACACTGACACTATGCACATCACTAGCACTAACACTTCCCACTGCACTCTTCGCTTTCAGCTCTCTGACATCTGCCAAGAGCTGATTGCGGTCACTAACCAACGACTCCACCTTATCACCGAGAGCCTGAATGGCACGCAACATATCAGCCATTGCAGGCTGAGCACTCGTAGCAGGTTCGGGAGTCACCACCACAGGGGAAGGAAAAGGTTGAGGGGCATGGGGAGAGGAAAAATCCACAGAGCGAGAAGAACTCCTCCTATCTCTCTCCTTCTCTAACCTACGTGCATATCTGAGGAATTCGTTAAAATCGAATTCCGAAAGCCCAGCACATTCCCCACATCGATCTTCCAATTGACAGGATTTACCCCTACAATTGGAACATACGGTGTGAGGATCTATAGAGGCCTTCGGAAGACGCCTAGTACAAGTCCTAACACTACACTGCCTGTATTTAGGAACTTGGGAATGGTCAGACATCTTGAATTAGAAGTAGTCAAGGGGGAATTCCAAAATTAAGCAAAGATCGTTAACCAATAAGTCAAATTAATTCCAAAAGCTTGCTAAGCTAAGGATAAAGCTTCCTGAACAGCGAAGGCTAAACTTTAGAGCAAATACATCACCAAATCGTGAACAAAAGACTCCAAAATCAACAGCGTATCCAAGTAGGTCTTGCCGGCGGCACGACAGAGGAAAAATTGAGTTCTTGTTGACAAGAAGTACTTGAGTACCTGACCACAGATGGCGCTGTTGAGTACACCCCCACCTGGATAGCGATCGCTGGCGTATCCCGACCGTAGATTTCTGTCGGGCAACGGAGTTGACAGCTACATGATCATCGGGTAAGATTAATATTGAAAAATTAAATAGGTAATAAGATACAAAAACTTAAACACTTCCATGACAGCATGAAAGTCAGGAATGAATGCTATCATAAGTTGTATAAAAAAAAAAATCAAACCCTTGAAAACAGTTTTGATGAGTAAAATGACAAATTCGAAGATAATTTGTATTTTTCCTAACCATACAAACCTTTGCTATTTACATTGGGTTTACCTTTTAGCGTAGCTGAAATGGCGAGCCATTAGAATTTAACGAGGGTGTATTACCCCCGCGCTAGTTAGCAGGGGGTAGGGGAGTGGTAGCTAGCTACCCCTCCCCCCCTCACACACTGGTGAATTGCTTCATTTTCACTTAGAGGTAGGACTTGTCTTGGGGGACAGGGCTGGCGGGCAAATATATGTAAATAGCTAAGGTTTGTATGGTTAGGAAAAATACAAATTATCTTCGAATTTGTCATTTGTTCCATAACCGAAATACAAACCACGCTATTTACATTGGGTGACTTACCTCTTAGGAAGGGTGGAAAGTCCCCAGCCATACTGGCTTTGGCTTTACCCGGGGACTCAGAATCCGAGTGAGTTGCACTCGAGAAAAGGAGTCCCTGCACCTCACAAGTTCCTTGCTCCGCAAGGAACCGTGTGGCCTACATAAGCTTGTGTGTGAAGGAAGAAAGTGTGACCCGTCCTAGGCAGTTGACCTGGAGTTCCAGAAGGAACTCTGGGTTAGGACGTTCCCAATACCACCTCGTCAGGGTATGGGGGACGCGACAGTATTAACTCAATACTCGGAACACAAGGAAGCATGGTTTACTTGCAGAGGTTTGAGGTCAGCTATGCAGAGACCAGGATGCTGCTTCCCAGTAGAGAGGATGATGAAGAAAGAAGTAAGGGCCAGACATACTTCTTTCGTTCATGCAGACTAAAACCTGATAACAATGCCCTCAACCTTCTGCTACCTGTCCAAAAAGGAGCCTGAGGTTAGACCAGCTGTTGTGTAGCCACCACAGAGCGATAGAAACATATCGATACTCCTGTGGGTCACGTCCTGCAGGAAGCGGGCTGCGAAGGTCATTAGACGCTTCCAGACTCCAGCTTGTAGCACCTGCGTCACAGAGTAGTATTACTCGAAGGCGAGGGACGTTGCGATGTATCCGACATCGTGCTGTAGGGCGACGTGACGGGGGAGGGTCTGGATTCAGGTCGAGATGAATGCCCTTGAGTCCGAGCTGAAGAGGTATGCTGGTGACTCTCCCCCGTGTCCTTCTTGTGCTCCCAACACAACTGCATGTGAGGACAAATTGCAGCTGTTCCCAAAGATAACCCCTCGATTCCTTTACTGGCAAGAAGGAGAAGGTTTTGGGGCATCTGATACAGAATGGTGACTCGAAATCTTGAAGGAATTGGACTGAAGGGCCGGGACCCCAAGATTCTGAGTCTAGCCAACAACTCAGGAGTGAACCTGAATGTTGCCTACCCCCATTCCTTAGAAAGGGCGGAGTCGTACGAGACCAAGAAGATTGCTTACTCACTGGCCGCGGCCAGGGTGAGCAGGAGCCCCAAGACGGAATACGATCAGAGGCCTGTCGTAAAGGGTCTTGAGAAGATCTCTTAAGGGACTAAAAAGTCCGAACCATGCTCCATGCTGGAGGTCTAACTCCGACTGGGGCAGGGACGTTCACAGCTTCGCATGAGCGAGGAAAGGTCCAGCGGGAAGGAAAAAGTTTATTCCTTTCAGCCTGAAGGTCAGGGAAAGGCTGAGCGACAGGCTTCACTGCCTAGAGCGGAAAGGAGTTTCCTCCCGCCGAAAAGCAATAAGTTCGTTATTGCTGGAGAAGAGGCCTCAAGGGAAGAGGTATATCTCCCACGACACCAACCACAGAAGACCCTCCACTTCGCCTGGTAGACCCCTGCGGATAACTATCGCAGATAACGCGACCTCCGCCCCGCGACTGTAGCGGGTTGTCTCTCCTTGGGGAGGAGGCGTAGTGTCTCCAGGCGTAAAGCCGAAGCGATGCCCCGGCTCGTGAAAGATGTTGCAGTGTGGTTGTTTGAGTAGCCTGTGCCGTGGGAGAAGCTCTCCCGGGAGTTCCGTCAGGGAAAGCAGAGGGTCCGGAAACCGTTCTGTGTATAGTCCCAGTGGAGCTCTCAGGGCCATTGAAAGGTTGACAGACAACCTGGTCTTGTTGAGACCCATTCTCAACAGACAACAAAGGAGGGAAGACGCAGGCGTCGATGTTGTCCCACCATCACCGGAATGCATCTTGCCAAAGAGTCTTGGGGTCTGAGACTGGGGGGAAGAACAGCGGAAGCTCGAGGTTCCAAGCTGTCGCGATCAGGTCCCCCAGGCTGGGACTAGTTGGTTACTAAAGGCCAAAGACCCCCAGGTACACTCTATCTACGAGGCTCTGCTCAGATAGTCGGAGAGAACATTCCTCTGCCCGGAATGAGCGAGCCGATAGTGGTATTGAGAGGATCTCAAATCATCTCAGTATCTTTACTGCAATATGCGAAGGTATGAAAATGCGTCCCTTGCTGGTTGGAACACGCCAGTACCATGAAGTCGTCGCGCACGGAGCGACTCGGCAGGAGCTGTAGGATCTGTAGAGGGGCCAGACTACGGCCCCTAAGTCTGCCTGAATGATGGAGAGGTATCCTTCAGGTCCTGACCATAGGCCTGAACCGGAACATGCCCCCCCCCCCCCCTTTTCTTTGACGAGTCCGAGAACAGCATAAAAAATGTGGGGAAAGGACGAGAATATCCACTCCCATCAAGAGGTTCCATAGGTCAACACCACTTGCAGGTCTAATCGCTCCGCTGGTCCCATAGGGTCCAGAAAGTCCGGTTAATCGATGCTTTGAAACCACCGGAACTTGGGCAGCCCCACAGGGAACTTATCCTGAGGCGACCGTTCGGAACTTTAGACGGGTCAATGAGAAAAAGAGACCTAGGAAACGTTCCAAGGTAGGGCTGAAAGCTCTGCTTGACTGAGAACAGGTACTGCGACTCTCCTCAGCCTTGCCACAGTCAACTGAAGGGAAGGCTCGGAGGAGGCGGCAACAGAATCTGGCGTCCCCAGGCGGTCACCCATCCAAGTACCGACCAGACCCGACGTTGCTTAACCTCGCTGGACGGACGAGAAGCGGGGTTTCCAACGTGGTAAGGCCGTTGACTCAATATCATGGCTAGATACTCCAGATGTTGAGGCAGAAGTAGAGAAGGCTCCTAGCAAATTACCATGAACCCCCACTCATGGTAAGGATCCGGAAGCTTGTCCCTGCATTGAAGAAGGTCGAACCCGAGCCTACCGGAGTTGACCATACCTTCAAAAGGCGAAGGAGGCGGAAGCCTGCTCCTGAGGGGCCATGAGGAAAGCAGGGAGAGTTCTCTGGGGAAAAAACCTGCGATGCCACGGCGGGATCGCCACACTGCATCTTAAGCAGGAACACCTGTAGTCTAGGCTGAATTCCAAGAGCTTCCTGGAAGATGGATGGAATGGAAACTGAAAGTACCCGTCCTTCCGATCCAGGGCCTAAGGAGTCCTGTCGCCTCGTTACCAGTCTGATCGATTCTGCTGTTCCACGCTGGACGAAGTCTGTTCGACAAACTTGATCAGAGCTGAGAGGTCGACTACAGAATTCCCGTCTCAGATGCTTTCCTACGAGAAAGGATCGACTGAAGAAGCCAGGGGGTGAAGCCGTCGACAATCTTATGGAGGACCTTCTCCTAAGGCATGGATCATTCTGCCCAAACGGGCAAAACTCTTGCCGACCCCATGGCATAGAGGTTCAGTGACACTGAATTCGCTGACAGAGACGGCAGGCGCGATATCCTTGGCTGATCACGGAGATCGTGCAGGAATCGGCATCGGGAAGCTGTTATCCGGATGAGTAACCTTAGGCATCCTCCCAGCGTGAGATCTGCAAGGGGGGGTTGCCAATCCTAGAGTTCGTGAACTCTGCCGCTCCCTCAAGGATTATGCCCCCCGGGGAGAGCCTCCTGTGCTACCTGTTCCTGACAGGAGGGGACTGCTATTGGACACCTTGTTTTAGTTGTCGTAGCCGGTCCGATAACTTAGGCCGACGAGGCTGAAAGAAAGAGGCGCTGGAGCCCTGCAGGGTCTGGAAGAAAGCGCCTTGGAGGAGTGAAAACGGAAGTCGACTTCCTCCGCACAACCGCTGTCTATGTCTCTGTCCTTGGGCACAAACAAGCTCTTCCCAAGGATGGAAGGGTGTCTGAGATTGTCAACATCCACGGATGAGACACCCGAGAGGAAGCCCTCGGTCAATGCGTCCAGATGGTCCAACATCGAGCTTGCCTGCAAGTTCGAAACTTGGCGATGAAAAGCCAAGGTGTTTGAGCCCGAGAGGAGGAAAGTTCCCATGATCTTCCTGGAGCTTCCTTGTACAAAACCTCGGGTCGCAACCGAGGAGGGAAAGGACCTGGTAAGCCCCTTTCACGAGATGGAGAAAAGGAAGGGGTAAACAAGTCACCCCTTGGCCGATGGAGAAATCTCGAATGGAAAGCTCCCTGGCAAAACCCCTCCAGGGAATGACGGGGAAGGGCTAACCCAGGTTCTGGAAAGAAGAATGTTGCTCAGACCTCCCTGAAGATTCTTCCTGCTCTTGCAAGTGCCATGCTCTGCGTTTACGGGGTGAGGCCGTGTTCTGGAAATACGCTTCAGAAGACTCGCCAGGCTGGTCATGTTGCAAAACCCCAATGGGAATCGCGGTCGCAATCGTCCTGGCGCTCGCGCGATGGTAAATCAATGGTTTGCGCGTGGCCGAACGTGGAAGCGCCCATGCACGGGCACGCAGGAACGCAAACGAAAGTACGCGAGGAAGGGCGAGAGCTGGTGGTTGGCGAGCGATGACCCGTAGGCGAGCAATGGATACTGCAGGAATCAAGCCGACGTTCGCGCGATGGAACACCGTAGGTTCGCGCGACGGAACACCCTCGGTCCGCGCGACGGAACACCCTCGGTCCGCGCGACGGAACACCCTCGGTCCGCGCGACGGAACACCCTCGGTCCGCGCGACGGAACACCCTCGGTCCGCGCAACGGAACACCCTCGGTCCGCGCGACGGAACACCCTCGGTCCGCGCGACGGAACACCCTCGGTCCGCGCGACGGAAAACAGTCCGTTCGCGCGACGGAATACCGTTGGTTCGCGCGCGGGCGAACATTGGAGAGCATGTGCGCGGTCGCGCATGAGCGTAGGTGCGCGGGAACGTGGGCGTGCGGTCGCGCGGGCACATGGCCGTGTGGACGCGCAGGCACGTGGGCGTGCGGGTGAGCGCAGGCGGTCGGGAGACCGATGACGCGTAGGCGGGCGATGGCGCGTTGACGAGCGATGGCGCGTTCTGGCGAGCGATAGCCCGTAGGCGAGTGAAGGAGCGTTGGCAAGCGATGGCGCGTCGGCGAGCGGTGGTGCGTTAACAAAACGCTAGCGCGCAGGCGAAGAATCGCTAACGCGAGAGACTAGTGATGGTTAGCGCGCATCGCGCTAACAGAAGGCGCGCAGGTGCATCAGGAAGGTGAGCGCTGAAGCAAGCTGTTAATCAGGCGAACCTAGACGGTCAGAAAAAACCGTTGGCGCCCATTGGTGCGTGGCAGAAAAGGGCGCGCAGATGTGCGCTGGCGATAGAAGGACAGAAGTAAAGGTGAGCGCTGGCGAGCAGGAGGAAGATCTACGGCAAGACTCAGCTACCGGAGATCATGGTCCACAGCAGGCGAGCGCTAGATCGCTACTGATGGTGTCCAGGGGAACTGACACGCGTGGCAGATCGATGGCGATCTTTGACGCGTAGGAGATCGCTGACAAGCAGGCGAACGTTGACGCGTCTGTGGTCGCTGGTGAGCTGGTGATCGCTGGCGAGCAGAAGGCAACGCGTGGAAGCCTGTGCGTAGAAGAAGAGTCCTTGTCCAAGACCTGAACCGAAGTTCCAGATCGCAAGGGCGAACGTTGAACAGGAGAGCGCTAGCGATCAGGAAAGCGCTGATGAGCAGGAGAGAGCCTGTGCGCTAACACTGAGCAGGAGAGCGCCTGTGCGCTAACACTGAGCAGGAGAAAACACAGCAGAAGGGCGCGCAGGGGAACCCTGACACACAAGGGAAGCACCCCCGTGGGAGGCAACCCTTTGCCCCGAAGGGATCGTTGTCCGTCGGGAGACTGAAGTCCGTCGGAAGACCGTTGTCTGTCCATCGGGAGACTGATGTCCGTCGGAAGACCGTGTCCGTCGGGAAGACCGTTGCCAGTCGGAAGACGAGGTCAGACTGCTGTCCATCTGCACCAGGGGCGGAGATTCAAAGAGGCGCCTCTTAGCACCCTTATAGGGAGATGGGAGGCCCTTACGACGTAGCGGACGGTGAGCCTTACGGCGAAGGCGGCCAACAGCAACAACAGCAGAAGAGTCCTCCGAAGAGGAGTCTCTATGAGTGTACTCTCTCGCGAACGAAAGAGAAACACTTCATAGAAGAGACGGGTCAGCCAGTGACCTAAAAGGAGCAATCCTCCGAAGAGGGGCTCCTGCAGTTGCCCAGCCCCTTGAGCGTAACTGCAGGTGCGACCGCTCAGCATCAAGAGCATAGTCGCATGAAAAAAAGGCAAGAGAAGAACCCTCCAAAAGGGGAAAAACTCAAGCCTGGGCAGGAAAAACTTCCCTCGGAAGGAAAGTTACCCACCCAAGGAGGCGAGCCTCCTGATTGTTCTAAAATGAACTGGAGAGCTGCCAATCGTCACGGGAGTACTTCCAGGAGAAGGAAACACGCCCCTGACGAAGATCTATAGGGGAGGCAGCAACAGCCGAATCCCCAGGCCTCAACAAGACAGCTCACTCCGTTGTCACATTACAGAAACGAACTAGATCGGTAACTGTAAAAAAATAAAACAAAAAACATTAGTTAACATTCATTCCCCCGGGAAGGCTCCGAAGAGGAATCCCGAGGGAAAGGAACACAAGAATTACACAACAGGCACGTGCCCCCACAACCACTTACACTCACGGAAGGAGAGCTGTAACCAACACAGAATTATAACAATTATAATTATGTAACTATGTAATTATGTAATTTAAAAATGAATGAACACCAAGACAGAACGAAAACCCCGAAAGGAATCGTTCAACAAAGCAGAAAAATCAACAAACACAATTAGATTAATAAACTAATTGAGACAAAACGTACGGCGTAGTAACCCCCCCACCACACGGGAAGGAAGCTACAAAGGCGTAGTAAAAGTAACGTAGTAAAAGGGTGAATGACCTCAAGAGAGAGAGAGAGAAAGACCGAAGTCAAACTCGATCGCGACCCATGAAATTACACCATGGTGGCCTAACTGCCGAGGGCTCCACGGAGATATCTTACACTACACACAAAGCACAAACTATGAAAAGGAAACTTACTGATTTCTATACTCAAATATATACATAAACATGAGAAAATGTTTACATATATATTGAGTAAAAGAAAAGTAAGTGATCAAGTAAAGACAAAACAAACAATGGCTGCCAAGCGAGGACAAAGACAGACGTCTGTCCATGTCCGAGCCAAAAGTGAAAATGAAGCAATTCACCAGTGTGTGAGGGGGGAGGGGTAGCTAGCTACCACTCCCCTAACCCCCGCTAACTAGCGCGGGGGTAATACACCCTCGTTAAATTCTAATGGCTCGCCATTTCAGCTACGCTAAAAGGTAAACCCAATGTAAATAGCGTGGTTTGTATTTTAGTTACGGAACAAATAAACACTTTTACTACATTAACTCATCACTAAGAATAGTGAACAACTAATCCAAAGCATGATTTACTATTACATTGCTCAACAGGAGATGCAGTCACTCACAAATAATGAAGCTTGGTAATCATGTCGATTATTTAGGACAAAAACTAAAGATGGTGGCTACAGGCATACAAAGCTCCCAAGAAGTATTGTCCCCAACATTAGTTCCAGTTTCGGTGATGACATATCTCAACACTAGAGGTACTGAGATAGGTTCTATAGAACCTGAACACATGGTTCTCCCTTATACAAACCGAGCCCATGCTTTACACATTGAAACACTGGCCCTGGGACAGGGAAGACAATAATTCTTTGGTATTTCAAGTCATATTGGACTCCCTGTTCTAGCCTTCAGCAGTAAAGTCTTTGCGAACTACAAAACATTGTAACTTATGAAATAACATAAAAAAACCAGTACAGGGTTATTACTTTCTCAGGTCCTACAAGAAAAATTAAAATTATTTTAATCATAGTCTTATGTAACTGCCAGCTTTTTAAATGTGTTAGGAATCTAAAATAACAACTTTCAGTGCTAATCAAAAACTGTATTAGGATACAGTACTTTAAACCAGGAGAAAGTTTCAATTTACCCCATATATCCGCGTATAAACGACACTTGAATCCTAAAATTCCCCCCTGAAAATTGGCGGTCGTCTTATACAACCGATATGAAAATCCCACCTTGAATTCCAAGTGATGTTTACAGGTAGGCTACCTTAAGCCTCGGTACAATAACCGATAATACAGGTAAACAAGGGATTTTGACGAAGGAAAAATCTATTTCTGGGGAGAGACCTGTGACGCCCGGTGAAAAGAGTCCTTCTTTACACTTTTCTGATATAAATCTTCCAAATATACCAGAGAAAGATAAAAGCATGGAATGCAGAGGTTACTACCCTCGCGCGAGCACCTCGTGGGTGTCGTGTATACATCAGGGGCGTATGAAAACCACTATTCACAGGCTGTCTTCCATTTAGATAATTCCTTCATCAAAGGGAAGGGCCGTAACAAAGGCCCCAGAAACCACACTTGGACCACGCCACCGTCACCCAACACGAACGCCCTCTAGGTCATTCTTCTGTTTTGGAATTGCCCGCATAGTCGTATTTTTTTTGTGCTCGGTGTTTTTCAAGTGTTTGTCGTTAATTCATCATGACTGACGCTGCTACTTCACCTTTACCAATGTTAAGTACCATAGTTTGTTTTGACAGCTTTTTTCAGTACAGGGCATTTGTTCTCTTTCCAGTAATGTGGATTTTAATTTTGGAAGCGGCTTGGCCTTCCTCGGTGATGGCAGCCATGTTGGATTTGTTCGCTTCGCTAGTATTTCAAGTTAATATTGCCCATCTGGTACTCTGTCATCTAGGTTATATCACTTACGTTTTATGACCATTATTATTATCATTATTTTATTATTGCTTTTACTATGGTATTTGTTTGCTAGCAAGTCCAATTTGAACGAACGAAGAATAACGTTCTTGCCTTTGTTATATTTTTCGTACACGCCTCGGGAAGGTGGTCGTTTTAGACTATATCTTTATATTTATTTGTTACGATGTCGTTATTCTTAGTTCTTGGTTATTACAAGTTTATCATTATTCTTATATCATATTATTGTGTGCTTTTGGTTCTTTGTAATGTAACCATGAGAGCGTGAGTATGGAGTTCTCGTGTTCTGTTACTACAGTTACGAGTTACCCTTTCTCTCGTTTTCTTTCTTAAGCTCGAGTAAGGAGAGGTGGATTTCCCGTTTTCCGTTTTATACGCTCACGAGTTATCCCGGCCTCCCGGCCTCCTCTTCTTCTCCGGGTTTATGATATTACGTTTGATGGTATTTACGTTTTATTGATGTGGTTACTGTTAATATAGCTAGCATTATTAATAGGTTCCGTTAGTGTATGAGTCATAATTTTGGGATCGCTTTATGCCGCCACCCGTAGTTCCGTTCTCTTCGGAACGTTCACCGCCTTGAGTTATACTCTGCTATAATGGATACTCATTGGGTTGGGAACTAGTTAGATATTTGGAGTGCAACGATGAAACCCGGCACTCAGACTCCGGCTTCGACCTTATGCACACGAACCTTTTTCATGATTAATCACAGTTTCATTATTACGGTCCGTTTTCACCGAATCTCCGGCTTCACTGGAGATCACACAGACGTTCAGCATTGAGGTTAACATTAACCTTGCATGTTATTGGCATAAGTTCATGATAAATAGCCTATTTGAGGAAAAATTCAATATCAACAATGAAATCAACTTTTACCTATGAGAGTCCAGCTAAGAAAATGTAAACAGAGTAATAAAGTAACATTCTCGCTAACCTTTATCTTTCTCTTTCCTTAACATTTCGATAATTTTAACGGTAGTGTTAATAACAGTAGTAATAATAACTAAATTAGCATAATATTCCTACGGCAAACCCTCTACTGTGCAACAGTATGGCACGCCTCCTGTACAGTGAGCCCTCGCTACTTCGCGGTTCGACCATCGCGGATTCACCACTTCGCAGATTTTTTTCATAACCTATATATATAAACATATCGCGGATTTTCCGGAAATTTCGAAAATACCGCGATATATGAAGACCCCAAATACGATATTTCGTTACCTGTAATTCCATTAATACTGTAATTAGTAATATCTGCTCTTACTGATTGTTCATTGCATTACATATGACATATAATTCAGTACAGAAAGAAATAAAACACGAAAAGAGAATGTGATCATACGATAATTCAGTACTGTATACAGTACGTAGTAAAATTAAATCGAACCTGAAACGCAAATCAGATGCAGTCATACCGTATTAGAATGGTGTAAGGCTGCTGATGGCTACTATTGTACTACAAATGTAATGGATGTGCATCTTTTCCATGAATCTTTTGTATGTATACGTACGTAGTACTGCATCCAATAATATTCTTTGTTGCAATAATCACATCTCGAATAAGCGTACGAGAGAGAGAGAGAGAGAGAGAGAGAGAGAGAGAGAGAGAGAGAGAGAGAGAGAGAGAGAGAGAGAGAGAGAGATTGACACACATAGAATGAGAAATGAAACAAAAACAGTGATGAGAGAGAGAGAGAGAGAGAGAGAGAGAGAGAGAGAGAGGAGAGAGAGAGAGAGAGAGAGAGAGAGAGAGAGAGAGAGAGAGAGAGAGAGATTGACACACATCGAATGAGAAATGAAACAAAAACAGTGATGAGAGAGAGAGAGAGAGAGAGAGAGAGAGAGAGAGAGAGAGAGAGAGAGAGAGAGAGAGAGAGAGAGAGAGATCCAATAAAACACACAATAGGACAAGAAACAAAAACAGTGATGAGAGAGAGAGAGAGAGAGAGAGAGAGAGAGAGAGAGAGAGTGAGAGACATATCCTACAACAAAACAAGCGTAAAATGGCGTACGTAAAGCTGTACTGTATACGTAGGGTACCTTGTACTTTGAATTGGTAACTACTACGTAGCATATAAGACGGATTGTGATTGGTTCAAGCGCTGATAGATGACGAATCAGAACCCAAGTTTTGTAATCTAGCCTGTGATTGGTGTTTTGACCGCTTCTCCAATCTCCAGCATCTTTTCGCGGCCACTTCGTTCGCCGCTCTCTTGCCGGGTAGATACTGCTACATTATTGTGAACTTTAATCTGTGCTGTGCGTGACTGTTTTAAGTTGAACTTTTTGTTGAACTTTCTGTTAAACCCTACTGTACAATGGCTCCCAAGCGTTCTGCTTCTACTAAGGCTGGTAGTGAGCCTAAACGCCACCGAAAGATGATGACGATTGCTGAGAGGGTGACGCTTCTTGATATGTTAAAAGAGGGCAGAAGTTACGCGGCCGCAGCCCGCCATTTTGGAGTGAACGAATCCACCGTTCGCTACATCAAGAAGGACGAGGCGAACATTAGAAAGACGGATACCATCACCTTTATAGGATCAGCGAAGCGAGTCGTTACCACGCGTAACAAAACGATCGTACGCATGGAAGGTGCTTTTGCAGTGTGGATTGCCGACTGCCGGAAGAAGAACATAGCCTGGGATACAAACACCATCCGAACCAAGGCTTTGAGCTTGTATGAGAATTTTGCGGCAAAGGAACCTCAAGACGACGATGGCGACCATGCTGAAGAAGATGATGTAGATGAACCTCAACCAGGGACATCCACTGATTTCCAGCCTCAGAAACAACGTTTTTCCGCCAGCAAAGGATGGTTCGCGAAGTTTCAGAAACGCTTCGGCCTGAAAAGCGTTTCCCAGCATGGCGAGGCTGCTTCCGCTGACACTGCCGCTGCTGCAACTTACGCGAACGAGACGTTCAAGAACATTATCGCTGAAGGTGGATACAAGCCGGAACAAGTGTTTAATATGGATGAGACCAGCTTGTTTTGGAAGAGAATGCCGTCGCGAACTTTAATGTTCAAAGAAGCAGCCAAAGCCTCTGGCTTTAAAGCGTTCAAAGATCGCGTAACCCTCGTGATATGTGGCAATGCTGCTGGATTTTTGCTAAAGCCGGGGCTTATTTACAAGTCGAAAAATCCTCGCGCTTTGAAAAATAAAAATAAGAATCTCCTTCCCGTGCACTGGATGCATAATCAAAAAGCATGGATTACGAAGATGCTGACCTCCAACTGGTTCCACCAGTGTTTTATCCCGCAAGTCAGCAAATATCTCTTAGAGAAGGGCTTGCCATTCAAGATCCTTCTCCTTATGGATAACGTTGGTGGACACGCAACTGACCTGTCGCATGAGGGCATTCAGGTTGAGTTCCTGCCACCCAACACCACGTAATTAATTCAACCGATGGACCAGGGGCTTATCAGGGCGTTCAAGGCCCTCTACACGAAAAATACCTTGGCGGACCTCGTTGCGTGTGTGGATGCTGCCCAAGAAGATGAAGATAAAAATTTCAATTTGAAGGCGTACTGGCGGAAGTACACTGTAAGAAATGAAACCTGCAACCATTAATGCGAGCTGGAAGAAGTTGTGGCCCCAGATTGTTTACGACGACGAGGGATTTACACCGTCTGAAATTCAACACTCTGCAATACGCAAATCTGTGCAGTTGGCTGCGATAATTGAAGGTGACAGGTTTGGCGATATGACGACTGAAGACATCGACGAGTTGTTGGACTGCCATTCCCAGCCGCTAACTGACGCAGACCTAGAAGACCTGACGAAATCGGCCAGTGAAGAAGAGAGTGAAACGCACGAAGAGACCCAAGAAAATGTCGAAGAAACGGGCTTAACATTAGAACGGCTTGCCAAGGTCTGCAACCATGCGAAGGAGTTGAAAGAAATGTCGCAACAAGATCGATGACGACATGACTCCCTACAGGATGCTCTTCGAGCGAAAAAAGAAGCAGCGGCAGCAACTTCCGATCACAATGTTCTTCCAGCCTCGCAAATAAGAGCCAGTTCCTCCTGCTAGTACGCCTTCGGAAGAAATTGAAGAAGTGTCTCAGGAAGAAGTTGAAGAGGTGTCTCAGGAAGAAGTTGAAGAGGTGTCCCAGGAAAAGACACCTCCGTCTGAAGAGACGTAAAATACTATCATTGGCTGCACAGTAGAAGACATCATCAGCTTCATCATCATCATTTCTACTGTGCAGCAAATTCATCGCCATCATCATTCAAGTTTTTCTTCAACTTCTTTCGTGGTGAGTACAGTAACAATCTTTATTCTTTACTTTAATATTCTAACATTTTAATATTTGTGCCTGTTTTAGTTTAGTATGCATTAAGTTAAAGGGAAGGTTTTAAAAGTCTGAATATACATGTTATAACCTATCATATTTTTTTGTTTAAAATTTACATTTACTGTACGTACGTAAAACAACTCTCTCTCTCTCTCTCTCTCTCTCTCTCTCTCTCTCTCTCGTAAATTGTTTTCCTGCTTTGCTACGTATGTACTGTATGATTTTATATAGATACGGTAAATAATATTTGTAATACTGTAACACATCTTAAAAGCTTTTACTGTGTTTATCATTATTTATCACTTTCATCATGCGCGTTAAATGCCTTCGTTTGTTTACTGAGCGTACTTTATGACGCCGTCGTTTTAGGCAGCGTCATAAAGAAAAACATTTCATTTGGAAGTCCTAAGAAAAATTAAGTAAAACATTGGTAAATAACAAAATCAACATACTGTACTGAATAATCAATATAATCGATGCAAAAACTAATCTATACACAGATGTGTAAATGCGTTTGTTTCTTCATTATGATCAGAGATAAACGTAAACAAAACATTGATTGCCATTTTTTATCGTGCTTTTTGGCGTGTTTAGGAAACGCATGATATAAAATCGCCTTTAATATTTGTGCCTGTTTTAGTTTAGGGTACTGTAGTACATGCATTAAGTGTTCTGTACATTAAAGGGTAGTTTGTTAACAGTACTACGTACAAGGGAAGGTTTTAAAAGTCTGAATATACATGTTAAATAAATACGTAAATATGGTGTCACTACTTCGCGGATTTTCACCTATCGCGGTCGGGTCTGGAACCTATCTACCGCGATAAACGAGGGCTCACTGTATATAATGCAGGTCTCAACTTTAATAAAAATTATGAATAATGAAATAGCATAATATTCATTATTCATTAAAAATCCATCATAATTCAAATCTTCCTCACTTTCTTCAATCTCCCATTTTCTCGGTCATATCAAACGATTTTGCGGCAACACAATTGTTTGATTCCTTGGCTGCTTGCATAACTTTTAATTTAAAACCACCCTCGTACTTTCCTCTTTTTGCTAGTGGTTCCATAATTAATGTGAATACAAGCTCATACGAAATTAAACTGACTTACAACTGAAATTAGGAAAAATATTTTGGAAATGGAATATACAATTATCGTGTGTAACAGTTTAAAACAATCACAAGATCGTAAAATTATCATAAATTATCATGCTGTCATTAGTGGTGGTTGTTATTGTTGACCAAACGCAAAAAAACCGAAGGGTAAAATATTGTAGTTGTAATTATATCATATTCACTTGAAGCTCTTAGTATAATTAGTTATCACTTAGATGTATAAATACATTCTTTTGTTCGCTATGATCGGCAATGAAACATAAAGTAAACAATGGTTTTTATTCTAGGCAGCGAATTTAGAAAATATATGTTATAAAATCACCTTTATTTCATTTATTTGAATTTCTAGGGATAAGGTAGCTAAAACAATATTACTAATATCCACATTTCATGATCCACATTTGGTAGATACTGTATCTGTTGCTACAGAAGCCAACCTTCAAACAGATGTGTACGTGCATTTGTTTGTTCATTATGATTGGCGATAAAACGTAAACAAAACAACGGTTTCCAATTTTGGCGGTGTTTAGAAAAAGCATGATATAAAATTACCCTTATTTTATTTATTTTGGATTGCTAAGGATATAGCAAAAGCTAGCCTATACACTGATAGATTTGTAATTCAACTATCTTATACAATAGAAGACCTAAATTAATTAAAATTTGACCTGGTCTTATCTACAGGTCATCTTATACGTGGAAATATATGGGACACGTGGAAGCAGGCGAGCACACTCTGTCTCGACACGTGGTGCACAACGTGTGCGGATCGATGTTCACCTTAAAGAGCCATGCCCCGCATGACTTACCGGCCTTGGCACCGGGACAACGGCGTTGGGATTCCATAAGGGCAACCACAAGCAACACAAGTAACACAAGGAAGGGATAGGAACGGGAAAACACAAAGGGAACACGTGGAACACAATGGTGGGTCGAACGGGATGTGAGAGAGAGTGGCGAGATGTTATCTACGCCGCGACCAGATGCTTACTAACGACAAAGACCCAGTAGCGCACCCACGCGCTGACCCCGGGTCGCCTCAGGGCACGTATCCATCCGCCACGGAGGGACCCGACAAGGGAAACCGGAGATAGGGGGGACTACGCAAATTTCTTGGTCGGAAAGGGAGGAGATCCCAGATAGTCCTAAGAAAGTGGTTCGAGGTAAGTACTCCGTGTTGGAACAAATATGGTATTCAAGGACAGAATTTTACAAAATTGTTATACTTCTGGAAAATCAATAACTAAATGAAATGTTTTATCAAGTGAATATTTTAGGTTGTATACTTACTGGAAATCTGGCATCTACAATAATCAGAAGAATATCAGACATTTCTGTTACCCTCCATAGTTGTCGCCAAGTTTCCAAGTTCAGTTCATACATGCTAAGATCAGCTTTTGAAAATTCTTTGTCAATTTTTTCACAAAATAGTCGAAAGTGTTTATTTTCATTCATGTCTAATTCCTCTTTAGACATGTTTGCTCGCCATGGAGGTCTGGATGGATAACTTAAACCAGGAGGATAAAAATGTTCTGTACCAGCTTCCATTTCGCTTTCTGATAAGAAATCTATTGGCTGACTATGAAGAGCTCTTCGCTTCTCTTTATCAGCAGCTGTTTCCTTTCTGAATTTTAAATTGTATCTGAAAAAGACAAGAAAATTTACTTTAGCTCACATTGGTGGAGAATATATCCACGATTGTTTAGACCTAAAATCCTTGAAACAATATTTTACTTTGTATATTTTCAAATGCAGTACAGCACCAGGCTTCAAGTCTGAAATTTTTAAAACTACATTACCCCTCCATTCAGTCATTTTTTTTTTTTTTAATAGAAGCCATTGTATCATATGGTACCAAAGAACACATTTAAAAATACAAAATAAAAAAGCACAAATATTAGGACATCATAGATCTTTATAATGTATTGAATGATCTTGTGCCTTAACCAGAAAACACATTAAACCTATATTATATTAATCATTGAAACAATTTTAATGATAAAATTTATGCTTAACTTTGAGTCATTAAACAAAATACAGTATCAACTACATAAGAGCTTATAAACTATACTATAAAATTTGCAAAATTCCTCTCTCAACATCGTATACCTTTCCCTCTTAATACACTCATTGTAGAACCACTGTACATGTTAAGGCTGAACCAGCGTCCATTAGTCATGGAATTCTGTATAACTTTGTGATATAATAACATACTATGAAAGTGTTCAAAGACCTGCAACCAAATATCAAAATACAAAAGAGCTACTAATCCTTTTTGCTGAAACTGGTGTCACATGGAAAATCATCATAGAAATTACCTATCTATTAAAAAGGGGGAGACTATGCAGCCCAATGACTCAAACTTGACTAAAAGAGCTAGGAGGAAATAAGATGAACTATTTAAAATTGAATAATTATTTAATAAAAAATCTATTTGGAACTTTCCAACCTTTAACCCCCAGGCGTTTTTCTTTTTCAAGCACGTTTTGCAATATTCTTTTTTTTAGATTGCGCTGACAGCCTTAATTTTTGTCATAGAGAGGTCAGGTTGGTCTCATTATTTTGGAAAATGCCTGAAGTTTCTCATAAGTTATCAAAAATATGCAAAAAAAAAAAAAAAAAAAAAAAAAAAAAAAAAATGCAAATAGCAGCTTTTTACAACAACGTACCGGTACGTCCATGGGGGTTAAGGGATGAGTTTTGTGAAACGTACCAGTACGTCCATTGGGGGTAGAAGGGTTAATAAATTGGGAACATGAAATGAGTCAACCGAGTGTCCAAGTTACTTGACTGAGAAAATACGCCATTTTCATAATTGTAAGGATAGCAGTGGCTTTTATATACTATCTAAAATTTTGGGACCTGAATGCAATGTGGATTGCCTTTTTAAATTTCTTATGGATACTGGTTTATTTAATAAGATTTAATCATGAGTTGAAATAAGATGCATAATATTCGTTAACTATATTCTATGGCATCAATGACCTTTGCTGTTACGATGCCAGATAATACCTAATAATCAATCAATCAATCAAATGAGTCAACCCAAATTATCTATGTCTATGTACTGTACTTATCAATTGTGTTCTTGGCCATTTACTTACCTATTAACTCTTTGATTTCTGCCAGGTTGGTAATTGATGGCCATAACTTCTTGATAATCCATAGCCTCTTCGGGTGATGCAATAGTAGCTTCAGTTGTGTGGAAATCATCGCTTTCTTTCATGAAAAGCCAAAGGAAAATATATTGCAGTTTTATGAATGCTCAAAGGACTTATAACTTAACACATGAAAATTCAGTTCTTTATATGACCTTGGAAAAAAAATACCCAGCAATATTTAGCTATTTTAAAAGATATATTGCTTTAAAATCTCTATTTTTGTCAGTGCTCGTTTCTGTGTAATAAAGGATTTGTATAATTGCAGAGGACCAGTTTTTTTGAAGTAGTAGAACAACTTCTTTAATTTTGCGTGTTCTAGTTTTACCCCATTAATAAGTAAATAATTTCAGCAAACCCTAATTAACTTGAAATATAATTCAGCTTTGTTGTTATTTCAATCTATAAAAATAAAGGAATTTAATTTTATAAACACAAAACTTTCATTATTAATCCATTATATACATTACTACAGTAGGGTCCCGAATTATGTGTGTTCGAATTATGCGATTCCCCATTTATACGGTCGGTAGTTTAAAGAAAAAAAAAATTTTTCTGCAAAGCTGTTCAAAGTCTACAAGTCAAGCACTACAAAATATATTAAATCTATTGTCTTTTTAGGTATATTGGTAGCCCTAAATACAATGCTTGATAATAAATTTTACCAAATGATATTTATCTTACATTTTATTAACATAATTTCATAATAAATAGCCTAATTCAGGAAAAAATTCCATATCAACAATGAAATCAACTTTTAACTATGCAAATCCAGCTGACAAAATGTAAGTAATTGTGGTTACATTCTCGGCAATCTTTATCTTTCTCTAAACTTTCGATAATTTTAATGGTATTGTTAATGAAGGTATATTCAAGCATTATTTTTATTTAGTATAGAATATATAAAAGCTTTAGTTTTCCCTGTGGGTATTCAAGATTTTCACACGTAGGCTGGGTTCGTTAATCGGCAGTGAATAGCGTAAATTTCGGTAACAAGTCAGCAATATTTTGTCATCTTCTTAACAGTATAGATTTGCTTTACAATGATTTGTTTTGTATAATACAAGGTGTAATTATAAAATCCTCTCCGAAAGAGAGAGAGAGAGAGAGAGAGAGAGAGAGAGAGAGAGAGAGAGAGAGAGAGAGAGAGAGAGAGAGGGAGAGAGAGAGAGAGAGAGAGAGAGAGAGAGAGAGAGAGAGAGAGAGAGAGAGAGAGAGACCAAAATGAAATTAACATTCTTTGCTTCAAGTGGTACAAGAAACAAAAACATGACATTCGATTTCAACAGCTGATTCTCTCTCTCTCTCTCTCTCTCTCTCTCTCTCTCTCTCTCTCTCTCTCTCTCCGGTGTTATACAATACTTACATATACTGTGGATGAAGAACCCAAAATAGGTTTTATTAAAAAGCGTCAATTAAACATGAAACAAAAAAATTTATACCGAGTATAAATCCAATTCAATCGTAGCTGAAAATATGACATCCGATTTTGTCAGCAAACCACTATTTTTAGGAAACTTCACTTTATTCTAGAAAACTGCTACTATTTAAATAGTTTATTGTGCTTTAAGAAAACCCTGTACTTTTGTTTTAAATTTCGGAAATGTTTTATAAATCGAGTATTGCTGACTTATTTTTTTTTAACTTTTGGCTGTGATCAGATCAGCTGATGTCCAGCTCTCGCTCTCAAGAATATGAGTGTACGAATACAATAAAAAAGCAATTTTTATACCATTTCTTAACTTATTCAAACCATCTATAGTTAATATTACGTAAGCACCAATGTCTTATAACCTATTATATTTATTGTTTAGTACATTTTAAACCATCATTCTCTCTCTCTCTCTCTCTCTCTCTCTCTAGGATACCTTTCGCTACCCCGCTCATTTCTCACCTCTCTCTATCTCTCTAACAAATGAAATCTTTGTTGTTTCACAAAGTTCAGTTTTATTAAAAATCAAGCATGATTTAATTTTCCTTACTTCTCCAATCTCGCACCATCTCTATCATATAGAACGTTCTAGCGGTAACCTAATTATTCGATGACTTGAAAAACAGGCCTAGGACTTTTTTCTTCTTTTACCTTTTTCCAAATGGTTCCATAATTGAGGTGGGTACAAGTTGACTTATAACTGCAGCTAAGAAAAGTATTTTGGATATGGAAAGGACAATTATCTTTCGTAACAGTTTAGAATTATCGTAAATTACCATACTGTTAATAGCGGCTCTTTGCTATTGTTGATTAAACGTATGAAAAAAAGTTTTCCCGCTTTGCTACGAATTTAGGAATTTATATGGATACGGTAAGTGAAATATTTGTGATAACATAATGTTTACTAAATGCTTTTAATATCAATAGTTATCACTTTAATCCTGTGTGTTTAATGCGTTCGTTTGTTTATTATGATCGAAGATGGAGCGTACAGTAAACAAATGGAAGGTTTCCGTTTCAGGCGGCATCATAAAGGAAAACGTTTTTTCATTTATTTCGAAGTTCTAAAAAAAATTAAGTAGAATAACATTGGTAATAACAAAATCATCATATAAAACTAACCTATACAAAGATGTGTAAATGCGTTCGTTTCTACGTTATGATCAGAGATAAACGTAAACAAATCATTGGTAGTCGTTTTCTATTGTACTTTTTTGCGTGTTTAGGAAACGTATGATATAAAATGGCCTTTATTTTGTTAATTCTGGATTTTCAATGATACAACAAAAGCTAGTCTATGGAGGGATGGTTTTGCTATTCACCAGTTGTCTTATACAATAGATATGACAAACATTAAAATTTGTCTGTATTTTGGGTCGTGTTATAACGGGAAATATACGGTGTTTACACCCATCCTGGTTGTAATTTTAACTATTTTTCAAGTTATTAGAACTTTAAAGTATATTAAATGTTTGATTTATTTACAAGAACAATTTGATATTATAAAATAATACAGTATAGTACATAGAAAGTATTGGAAATGGGTGGTAAACACGTCTGAATAGGCAAGTTGCTGGATGCCATGGCCCAAATGTAATTATTTCTGTTAGTTGTGTGTTTCGAAATATACGATTTTCCATTTATACGAGGTCATTGATCGACCAAATTCTCGCATAATTCGGGACCCTACTGTATATATTGCATCATTTGAAAAAAAATTATATTTTGATTATAAAATAAATTTTTGAATATACTTACCCGGATAATATATAATAGCTGACGTCTCCGACGGCTCGACAGAATCCAAAAACTCGCGAGCGATTGCCATGAAGGTAGCGGGTGTGCCCACCAGCGCCGACTATCGGCCAGATACCGCATATACATGTAAACAGCTCCAGTTCTTCTCATCCCGCTGGGTCTCTATCGGGGAGGAAGGGGGGGCCTTTAATTTATATATTCACCGGGTAAGTATATTCAAAAATTTATTTTATAATCAAAATATCATTTTTAAATATTAAACTTAGCCGGTGAATATATAATAGCTGATTCACACCCATGGTGGTGGGTAGAGACCAGTATTAATACAGTTTACGGCGTATATGCTTAGAGTTTTTGACAGTTATATCATAACAAAACCCAAATAAATATAGGTACCTGGTAAGGAAGCTGACTCTAACGATTACTCTGCCTTGTTAGTCCGCTTTCCTCACGAAGCCCAGCCATCCTCTTAGGATGCTGAAAGACTCCCAGGAGCTGAAGTATCCAGGGCGACAACCCATACAACAGGACCTCATCAAAACCCTTAATCTGGGCGCTCTCAAGAAATGACATTTGACCACCCGCCAAATCAAAAAGGATGCGAAAGGCTTCTTAGCCTTCCGTACAACCCAATTAAAAACATTTCAAGAGAAGATTAAAAGGATATTGGAATTAAGGGAATGTAGTGGTAGAACCCTTACCCACTACTGCACTCGCTGCAACGAATGGACCCAGTGTGTATCAGTCCTCATAAAGAGTCTGGACATCTTTTAAGTAAAATGACGCGAATACCGACTTGCTTCTCCAAAAGGTCGCGTCCATAATACTTCGCAGAGATCGGTTTTGCTTAAAGGCCACGGAAGTTGCTATAGCTCTTACTTCGTGCGTCTTAACCTTAAGCAAGCAACGATCTTTTTCACTCAAGTGAGAATGAGCCTCTCGGATTAAAAATCTAATAAAATATGACAAAGCATTCTTTGACATAGGCAATGAAGGCTTCTTAACTGAGCACCACAAGGCCTCAGATCCACCTCGTAAGGATTTAGTCCGAGCTAAATAAAACTTCAGAGCTCTAACTGGACACAGCACTCTTTCAAGCTCGTTGCCTACGATCTCTGACAGGCAAGGTATATCAAATGACTTAGGCCAAGGACGAGAAGGCAGTTCATTTTTGGCCAAGAAAACCAAGCTGAAGTGAACATGTGGCTTTATCTGTAGAAAAGCCGATGTTCCTACTGAAGGCATGAATCTCACTGACCCTTTTAGCCGAAGCCAAGCACACTAAGAAAAGCGTCTTGAGGGTGAGATCCTTCAGGGAGGCTGAATGTAATGGCTCAAACCTGTCGGACATTAGGAACCTTAGGACCACGTCTAAGTTCCATCCAAGAGTTGCCATACGACGCTCCTTAGAGGTCTCGAAGGACTTAAGGAGATCTTGGAGATCTTTATTATTGGACAGATCTAAGCCTCTATGTCTGAACACAGACGCCAACATGCTCCTGTAGCCCTTAATAGTGGGCGCTGAGAGGGAGCGAACATTTCTCAGATGTAGGAGAAAGTCTGCAATTTGGGCTACAGATGTACTGGAAGAGGAAATGGATGATGACTTGCACCAGTCTCTAAAGACTTCCCACTTCGACTGGTAGACCTTGATGGTAGATGCTCTCCTAGCTCTCGCAATCGCTCTGGCTGCCTCCTTCGAAAATCCTCGAGCTCTTGAGAGTCTTTCGATAGTCTGAAGGCAGTCAGACGAAGCGCGGGGAGGCTTTGATGAAGACTCCTTACGTGGGGCTGCTGTAAGAGATCCATCCTTAAAGGTAGACTCCTTGGAACGTCTACCAGCCATTGAAGTACCTCTGTGAACCACTCTCTCATGGGCCAGAGTGGAGCAACCAATGTCAACCTGGTCCCTTCGTGAGAGGTGAACTTCTGCAGCACCTTGTCTAGGATCTTGAAAGGTGGAAAGGCATAAACGTCCAGGTGAGACCAGTCCAGCAGGAAAGCGTCTATGTGGGCTGCCTCTGGATCTGGAACTGGAAAACAGTAAGTCGAGAGCCTCTTTGTCAGAGAGAGTCGCAAAAAGATCTATGGTGGGTTGACCCCATGTCATCCATAGCTTCTCGCACACAGTCTTATGCAACGTCCACTCCATGGAGATGACTTGTCCTCTTCTGCTGAGGCCGTCCGCCAAGACATTCATTTCCTTGCACAAATCTCGCCAAAGGAGAGATGTTACTGCCTTAAATGGAGTTCCTTCTGATCCGTGGATCAAAGACCCGAGCCTTCCAGACTGTCCAGTGGAGCTCCCTAACCCAAATCCGATGCATCTGAAAACAACACATGGTTTGGGTTCTTGATCGCAAGAGAAAGACCTTCTCGAAGTCTGATGTTGCTGTCCCACCAAGTCAGACATGTCTAGACTGAGTTGGAGATTGGGAAAGAGATACTCACTAAGCCCTTCTCCTTGTTCCAATGTTTTAGGTGAAATCGGAAAGGGCATAGGTTGAGTCTCCCCAGAGAGATAACTACTCCAGTGATGAAAGAGTTCCCACGAGGCTAGTTCAAACTCTTACAGAGCAACTGTTTTTCTCTTGCAAGTGAAGGACTTTTAACAGAGCTTGTTCCATTCTTGCGGGAGACAAAAAGGGCCGAAAAATCAGACACTGTATCTCCATTCCCAAAAAAAGAATAGTCTGGGATGGGGTACTGTAAGTTACGACTTCTCTACGTTCACTATGAGACCTAGCTCCTTGGTTAGGTCTAATGTCCATTAGAGGCTCTCCAGACAGCGATATAATGACGACGCCCTGATCAGCCAGTCGTCAAAATAAAGGGAGGCTCTGAATCCTCAAACAATGTAGAAAGCTTGCTACATTTTGCAAGGGCCTTGTAAAAACAAGAGGAGCAGGAATGAGGTCGGAGTACAGTGCTCGACAGTGGTACATTACTTTCCCGTCCACAAACCTCAGATGTAGTTGAAAGTTTGGATGAATCGGGATGTGGAAGTATGCATCCTGAAGGTCGAGAGAGACCATCCAGTCGCCTTCCCTTAATGCTGTCAAGACAGCTTTGGTAGTCTTCATCGTGAAGTTTGTCTTGACAATGAACACATTGAGCGCACTTACATCTTAAGTACTCCTGCAGTGAACGTGGCTGCCAGATCATTGGAGCCATCCCTGATAGTCTTGTTCCTGCAGAGAACGTGGCTGTCAGATCATTGGAGCCATCCCTGATAGCCTTGTTCATGCATGACATAATTGTACAGCAAAACTTCAAACGCTCGAAAAAACTCCTAACAGGAGATGGTCTAGCTCTGAAGCCGACCATAAAATCTTGGAGCGTCTCATGGCCAGGCGCCGGGGAGAGTCTATGAGGCTTGAGAAGTCTCTCTGGGCAGAGGCAGGAACTCCCAAGCCGAGAACTTCTCCCGTGTCATACCAGACGCTCGCTCTATAAGCCAGTTTAAAAGGAGGGAAAGCAAAGGCTGTCTCCCCCAAACTCTTCCTGGTGATCAACCAGTCGCCTAGCAAACATAAAGCTCTCTTAGAAGAGCGAGAGAGCACTAGCTTAGAAAACAACGGCTTCGAAGTAGCTAGGCCTAGTGTAAACTCTGACGTTTAGGCGAACGAGTAGCAGCAGTTACAAAATGGTCCGGACAAAGATCCTTAAAAATCAGCATGATTTATTTAAAGTCCATAGAGGGATGAGCAGCTTTAGGCTCCTCTCCGTCTGACAAAGTCCCCAAGGGAATATCAGTAGGAGGGGGATCAGCAACTTCCTCATCTGAAGGAACCTCGTCCGACAATTGCCGAGTCTCATGAAAAGGAGTCCACACGCAAAGGAGCAGCAGTAGCAGTCAAGGAAGCGACGTCATGTCGCTGCTGAAAGAACTGACCAGTAATAACCACAGGAGTTGATGGACGCTCGACGTCAAGTCGAGACTGCCTTGACTGCCTAGACTGAGCAGTCAAAACAACCCTTGACTGCGGTGCTTGACGCTCAACGTCAAAACAAGGCAACTGAGCTGGTTGGCGAACGTCCTGAACGTCAACACGAGACTGCGGCAGCGGCTGAACGTCAACACGAGGCTGCGGCAGCGGCTGAAAGTCAACACGGGACTGCAGCGAGTGAGGATCCAAGTCACGTGACTGACGTGACAAACTACCGACATCACGTTTCATAACGTCAAAAGGACGAGTAAATGCTCGTTTGGGCGGCTGACGGCCAGAGTCTCGTTTAGCGTAACGGCGACTCGAAAGCGAAGGTTCATCGTGAACCTGCTCAACGTCATACTTCTCCATAAGGGAGGCAAGCTTAGTCTGCATGTCCTGCAGGACAACCCATTTAGGATCAACGGGAGTCGGAACGGGCCGAGACGACGGTAACGTCTGTGTTGGCAAAACATTGCCTTTACCGCGACCCTCGGACCCCGTGTTACGCTTGCGTTTAATAGGCGAACCGTCTTCCGACGACTGCAAAGGGTCAGAGCTGTCCCCATGGCTACAGCCAGGATGCTGGACCTGTCCTGAAGGGACTGACTTCTGCTTTAAGGGTCTAGAAACTTTGCTCCAAGGTTTCTTTTGCGAGAAGCCTTCGGATGACGAGGAGAAAACAGCCTCGCTCGTCTTATGGTAGGGGCGATCTTGCGAGACACGCCCGATACCATAGAGGGAACGTCTGTTCGTTGGTTAAAGCCTCTCGTCCCCATAAGTCCTACGACATTACTTCTCCCTGGTAGCATGGGAGCCTGAAAGAGGTCTCGGACTAGGTGAACGACAAGCACGAACAGACGAACCCTCGGTCGCAACACTAAAAAACACTTTGCGCAATTATCACTTTATCACTACGATTTTCTGTTTTTGCACTTACTTCACTGATATCATATTTTTCAATAATTTCACATTAGGCATGAATAAAACTGATTTCTACCTGAAGCACGCAATTCTCCCTTACATCAAAAGGTTATAATTGCAAAATGAGTCGTATAATGTAAGCACATTAGTACAAGCAAAAATCAGTAACCATATAAATCGAATAAAACGGAAATATATAAAGTTAAAAAGGATCAGTGACTGGGGAGGAGACTAAACACTAGTTCATTAAAGACTACGTTTTCAATCTCTCACCGTACAGTGCCTTGGGACGAGAATAAAAACTAAAAACGTTTTATCCTTTCTCCCCGTACAGAGACTTGGGACGAGAGTAAAAAACTGAATCGAGAACAACGTTACTCGCTCCCAAACTCCTTACTTGGGACGAGAATAAAGATCTGATCGTTTTCTCTTCCTCTCTCTCTCTCTCTTGATTTCACACAGAAGAGAAATGCCCACTCACCCTTCGTCAATAAACAGGTTATTTGACCAAAGGAAAAAACTGAAAGGACTAAGAAATTGAAAATTAACAAGTTCCTTTAAATTAGTATTTATAACACTTCAGTTTGAAAGAAGAATGAACAAAACGTCAAAATCGATTTACTCTTTCTGCAAAGTGAAACCGTGATTCTCTCTTTCTCTATCGTAACGATAGAGCGCAAACTGCGTAGCATAAATAAACCAAACGTTAGTTCATCTTTGAAACAGCACGAAGACTATTCAAAGAAAATCTTTCATAAAATATCTACTAAAAAATATTCATTTCATAACTCTTACAGAGCAAATGATTTAAACTTAACGAAAATAAAAGTTGAATGGGCTCAACGTTGTTTAACTTCGGTTTCCAAGTTAGGACCGCCTACTCTCGGACTAGGGGAGGAATAGGTAAGGCCGCATATAAACAAAACATAAAATTTATCTTGATGTTTAGTATAAATGGAAAGCTAATCGAAGAGGCCTAATAAAGGCGGGTGAGATATAAAATATATAGAGGAAAATCTATAATTAACAACAACAATTTATAACGTGATAAGATAATTGCTAAAAGCCTAAAACACACTTCCGTACACTAAGGGAAGGGTCGGCCATCTTTACTCTACGGAAAAAACCAGAGATAAAAGAGCAAGGGCAAAACACTTTTACTTTCCTTTCAAAAGCATTTCTTTTGAGGATAGTATTGAATAATCCAACACGGCGAAAGCAATAAAACCAAAACCAAGTACTTCACCAATTCGGTAGAAAACTCGAGGTCATAATAGCGAGTGGAATCGACTTGTCGATGAAACCGACAGAGAAGAACTGGAGCTGTTTACATGTATATGCGGTATCTGGCCGATAGTCGGCGCTGGTGGGCACACCCGCTACCTTCATGGCGATCGCTCGCGAGTTTTTGGATTCTGTCGAGCCGTCGGAGACGTCAGCTATTATATATTCACCGGCTAAGTTTAATATTTTAAAAATATTGTTTACATTGTATTTTTTTCTTTTTATAGATTTTATATCAATTAGTTTTATTTTTCTATAATTTGAAAAGAAATATCAATTAATGCCAGCCAATAATAAAACTGCAAGAAAATTTATAAGCTAAGGTTGGGGGGTTTGGGGGAACCTATAGGTCTACCCGACCCGCCAAATCATCAGCAGCCACAGCCTGGCCCTCCCTGGTTCTAGCTTGGGTGCTGATCATATTAGAGAGGAGGCTTGGGGACTGACCATATGGATGTTCAGTTTCTATGGCATTGTCCTGCTAGCTAGGGCATTGTCACTGTCCCTTGACACTGCCATTCATGAGTGGCCTTATACCTTTAAATCTTGAGCCCTCCGGTCAGGAAGTTCTTTCTGTCTCCTCTAGCAGGGCGGCAAAACCTTCCTTCTTTGGGGTATCCACATCATGTGAAGTTCTTCATCTCTTGTGGCCATGCTTGGGACCTTCATGTTCCTTGTCGAAGATCAGGTTATTTGAGTTGTTGTTTTGGGAAGCACACCAGGACAGCCCATCTGTTCCTGCAGGGGTTGGCCTCAGCTCTTACCCCTCCAGAGCCAACAGAAGGGCTCTATTCTGTCACTCCCAGGACATCATCCGCTGCAGCAGATCCTCTTCGCTCGAAGGATCTGCGGGATATCGCCTTTGCGAGTGTTGTTCCAGCACAATCACCCCTCGATGTGAGTTTGCATCTCAACACTAGGTAGGGCTTGCCATTCCTCATAAGGGGAGTGCTCAGGAGAGCATTCTTCCAGTGCACCCACCTCTCAGGCGTTCATCTTTCAGGGTGAGCTCATCCTCCCTGGAGTAGCAGTCTGGTGAGTGTTCCTCCAACACTCTTACCCTCAGGGGCAAGATCGTGAGCTGAGCTCACTCAGCGTGAGGCTGGGCTTGCCCATCATCCAGCTTTTGAGCACACCAACCCTTTAGGGACCTTTACTGGGAGTTCATCCCACCAGGTAGCTCATAAGTGCCAGTGCGAAGTCGCCATTAGCCATTGCTTTTTGGAGGTAAGCTGCTTGGAGCTCCCGGATGATTCGTGAAGCGATCATCCAGCAGACAGGTGGTTCTCACGACGTGAAACATCTGTCTTGCGAGACTTACAAAGTCTCCGGAGTGAACAGGCTACTGAGCACACTCGCTAGGTGCAATCACCATTGCTATCAGCTGGCTGGGATAAAAATTCTGCTAGTCATCTGCTCTAGCACCAGGAACGCCCACCTGTGCCTTGCGCTTAGCCTCAAAATACTAGGAAGTCTTTGCCTGCGCAGGAAAGGTACTTTAAACAGCCAGCCTTTCATGAGCCTCCTGCTACTTGGCCCCAACCCCTTTTCGGTCAGGCTCGCTCACAAACTGTAGGGTTTGTCTCGCCGAAGGGTGCAGCTAGCACCACCCATGAGGTGCGATTCTTTCCATTGCAAGCAACTGATGCGCCATATGCTCCTATAACGCATCCTACCCAGTCATGCGTTCCTATTCAGGTTTCACAACCTGCATGCAAGCCTACAGCAGTCTCAAGAGAGGCTTGTCTATTAAGAGAGGATTTTAAAGCTCCAGCGGAAGACGTTTCAGGACGAATATTGTCTGGAAACCCAAAGGTTTAAACCAAAACTTGCCAAACTGGAACCATTTTTTGCAGAACCTAGACATTTATATTTTAAAGCTGAACCCGAGATACTGCAAGAGGAGGCAGGACACTCCTCCTCTGGGAATCGAGATCTCCAAGGGAGGTCTTGTTTACTGACTCCTACTGGCTTTCACTGATCAAACTTGTCAAAAAAGCTCCTTCCTCTGAGGCCTTATAACTAAAGACCCTCTCAGTTCAAGACCCTACTAAGTCTGTTCAGATTAAAGGGCAGAAGGAGGATGCCAACATCCTTGCCTCCTTCAGTGGTAGGGCCCGTGAGAGGAAGGACAAGAATACGCTTCCCAAGCACTGGTCCTCCAAGATCCTGGAAGATCTGAGTCTTCAGAAGCTGGTTGAAACTCGTGAGGCAGGAGTTGACCCTCCTAGGCCTCATTCCCCTGTGGCACAACACAATTATGACAACGATCAATTTCCGACTTGACTACGTTCAGGTTTCGAGATGGATGATGACTATTCATCAGATGATTCCATAGGTTTCCATAGGTGAGCTTCCAGCTCCTGTCAGTGCAAAGGCTCCTGACACACAGGAAGGAGAGTCAGAGTCGATCTTCATGCAAGTCCTCTGAATATGGATAAAAATCTGAATATTGGTAGAATTAGTCTTTCAGATTCCAGGAATTAAAATTGTTAATTCCTGGCATTTACAACTCACAAAATCTATTTATAAGAGGTCTAATAAAATTATGAGCGAGATTTATTGAACTCATCATAGCTATTTCTAAATAACAGTTCCTTTATATTTGATACATTAACACCCATCTAATACAGTGCCTACAATCCTGTATTTAAACCTCTGCTGAGATTATAAAAAAAAAGACATAGAGCATTCTTTATCTCTACAAAGAGAACAAACCAATTCACGTTGTGCTCAGCTAAATAAAGCTTTTTCATATACTGTACTTTACCTTTGCATTGTGGAAGATATTCCTGAAGCTATTGGGCTTTAGTTAATAACAAAGAATAATTCATCAATTTTAGACAGATCAAATCACGCAAACAGGCCAAAGATGGTACAACAAAATAAAAATATGTGAGGAGAACCAAGCAGGGTTAACAAACCATGCCTGACAATCAGTATTACCTGACAATTGGGTGTCAACTGGAATAGAGAGTACATTAGTGGAATAGTAAGAGCAGAATTTCAAATATATTTTAAATATGATTGATGAAGCTGGGCTTAAAGAAAATGTAAACAATTCCAGGTAGAAATCATTAAAATAACAGAAAATACAAACTTTCTACCAATCTGGCCAAAAGAAACAAGAGCCATGTAATTACATATTAACTGGAGATAACTTACCATCTTCGCCATCAGCATGCTGTCTCCGTGCTCTGCGAGCAATTATTTGTTCTTTTTTCTTCTTTCCACTAAATGGTACCTTTCTTCGATAATGAGGCATCTCAAATGAATACTGAAATTTAAAGTAATACATTAAAATTAAGTAAATTTCTTGAGTAATATTAATTTTTATTACCTATTACCAGGCAATATATAATTCTGTATTTACCTCTACTGGTTAGATTAGCTTAGATCAAGATTATGAAAATTATCATGATTCATATCTAAGCATACATTGAATGTGATTGCACAGAAAAAAATATAACATAGCTATTAAAATTACAAAATGCTCTGTTGCTCCATTGATTAGGGACAATGGTAAACTACAGAAAGACAAAATGATATTTTGATTATAAAATAAATTTTTGAATATACTTACCCGGTGAATATATAATAGCTGACGTCTCCGACGGCTCGACAGATTCCAAAAACTCGCGAGCGATCGCCGTGAAGGTTGCGGGTGTGACCACCAGCGCCGACTATCGGCCAGATACCGCATATACTTGTCAACCACTCCAGTTCTTCTCAGTCCGCTGGGTCTCTATCGGGGAGGAAGGGAGGGCCTATAATTTATATATTCACCGGGTAAGTATATTCAAAAATTTATTTTATAATCAAAATATCATTTTTAAATATTAAACTTAGCCGGTGAATATATAATAGCTGATTCACACCCATGATGGTGGGTAGAGACCAGTATTAATACAATAAAGGCGTATATGCTCAAGAGTTTTTTGACAATTATTTCATAAAAAACCAACTTAAGTATAGGTACTACCTGGTAAGGAAGCTGACTCTGATGATTACTTTGCCTCATTAGTCTGCTTTCCTCACGAAGCCCAGCCATCCTCTCAGGATGCTGAAAGACTCCCAGGAGCTGTTATATCCAGGGCGAACACCCCTATAACAGGACCTCATCAATATCCTTAATCTGGGCGCTCTCAAGAAACAACATTTTGACCACCCGCCAAATCAAAAAGATTGCGAAAGACTTCTTAGTCTCCCGTACAACCCAAAATAAGATTAAAAATTTCAAGAGTAGATTAAAAGGATATTGGGATTAAGGGAATGTAGTGGTAGAGCCTTCACCCACTACTGCACTCGCTGCTACGAATGGTCCCAGTGTGTAGCAGTCCTCATAAAGAGTCTGGACATCTTTCAAGTAATATGAAGCGAATACCGACTTGCCTCTCCAAAAGGTCGCGTCCATAATACTTTTAATGGATCTATTTTGCTTAAACGCTACTGAAGTTGCTATCGCTCTGACTTCATGAGCCTTGACTTTAAGTAAATTACGATCCTTCTCACTTAAATGAGAGTGTGCCTCCCGAATCAAAAGTCTAATAAAATAAGACCACGCATTCTTAGACATGGGCAAAGAGGGCTTTTTAACGGAGCACCATAAAGCCTTTGAACAACCTCGTAGCGGTTTAGCTCTGGATAAATAAAATTTAAGAGCTCTAACGGGGCATAGCACTCTTTTAACTTCATTCCCCACAATCTCAGAAAGACTGGGGATATCAAATGATTTAGGCCAAGGACGAGACGGAAGTCCATTCTTGGCCAAAAAACCAAGTTGAAGAGCGCATACTGCTTTATTAGTGGAGAAGCCGATGTTCTTGCTAAAAGCATGTATCTCACTAACCCTTTTAGCCGAAGCCAAGCACACCAAAAAAAAGTGTCTTGAGGGTAAGATCCTTCAGGGAGGCTGAATTTAATGGTTCAAACCTGTTTGACATAAGGAACCATAGGACCACGTCCAAGTTCCAAGCAGGAGTCGAAATATGACGCTCCTTGGAAGTCTCGAAAGACTTAAGCAAGTCTTGGAGATCTTTGTTATTAGAGAGATCCAAACCCCTATGCCTGAAAACAGAAGCTAACATGCTTCTGTAGCCTTTAATGGTGGATGCAGAGAGGGAGCGACCGTTTCTCAGATAAAGCAGAAAATCCGCAATCTGCGCTACAGAGGCACTTGGAAGAGGAAATAGAGGAGGACTTGCCCCAGTCTCTAAATACCTCCCATTTCGACTGATAGATCCTGATGGTAGAGGATCTTCTAGCCCTCGCGATCGCTCTAGCTGCCTCCTTCGAAAACCCTCGAGCTCAAGAGAGTCTTTCGATAGTCTGATGGCAGTTAGACGAAGCGTGGGGAGGCTTTGATGAAATCTCTTTACGTGAGGCTGTCGCAAGAGATCCATCCGCAACGGCAGACTTCTTGGAACGTCTACCAGCCATAGAAGTACCTCTGTGAACCACTCTCTCGCGGGCCAGCATGGAGCAACCAACATCAACCTGGTCCCTTCGTGAGAGGTGAACTTCTGCAGCACCTTGTTTAGGATCTTGAAAGGTGGAAAAGCATAAACGTCCAGGTGAGACCAGTCCAGCAGGAAAGCGTCTATGTGGGCTGCCTCTGGATCTGGAACTGGAAAGCAGTAAGTCGAGAGCCTCTTTGTCAGTGAAGTCGCAAAAAGATCTATGGTGGGTTGACCCCATGTCATCCATAGCTTCTCGCACACAGTCTTGTGCAACGTCCACTCCATGGAGATGACTTGTCCTCTTCTGCTGAGGCAGTCCGCCAAGACATTCATTTTTCCTTGCACAAATCTCGCCAAAGGAGGGATGTTACTTGCCTTAAATGGAGTTCCTTCTGATCCGTGGACCAAAGACCCGAGCATTCCAGACTGTCCAGTGGAGCTCCCTAACCCAAATCCGATGCATCTGAATACAACACATGGTTTGGGTTCTTGATCGCAAGAGAAAGACCTTCTCGAAGTCTGATGTTGCTGTCCCACCAAGTCAGACATGTCTAGACTGAGTTGGAGATTGGGAAAGAGATACTCTCTAAGCCCTTCTCCTTGTTCCAATGGTTTAGGTGAAATTGGAGAGGGCAAAGGTTGAGTCTCCCCAGAGAGATAAACTACTCCAGCGATGAAAGAGTTCCCACGAGGCTAGTTCAAACTCTTACAGAGCAACTGTTTTTCTCTTGCAAGTGAAGGACTTTTAACAGAGCTTGTTCCATTCTTGTGGGAGACGAAAAGGCCCGAAAAATCTGACACTGTATCTCCATTCTCAAATAAAGAATAGTCTGGGATGGGGTACTGTAAGTTACGACTTCTCTACGTTCACTATGAGACCTAGCTCCTTGGTTAGGTCTAATGTCCATTAGAGGCTCTCCAGACAGCGATTTAATGACGACGCCCTGATTAGCCAGTCGTCAAAATAAAGGGAGGCTCTGAATCCTCAAAAAATGTAGAAAGCTTGCTACATTTTGCAAGGGCCTTGTAAAAACAAGAGGAGCAGGAATGAGGCCAAAGTACAGTGCTCGAAATTGGTACATTACTTTCCCGTCCACAAACCTCAGATGTTGTTGAAAGTTTGGATGAATCGGGATGTGGAAGTATGCATCCTGAAGGTCGAGAGAGACCATCCAGTCGCCTTCCCTTACTGCTGCCAAGACAGATTTGGTAGTCTTCATCGTGAAGTTTGTCTTGACAATGAACACATTGAGCGCACTTACATCTTAAGTACTCCTGCAGTGAACGTGGCTGCCAGATCATTGGAGCCATCCCTGATAGCCTTGTTCCTGCAGAGAACGTGGCTGTCAGATCATTGGAGCCATTCCTGATAGCCTTGTTCATGCATGACATAATTGTACAGCAATACATTGACAGCTGGAGAGACCTTCTTACTTAAGGCTCCCAGGGACCAATCCAACAAATAAAAACTTCAAACGCTCGAAAAACTCCTAACAGGAGATGGTCTAGCTCTGAAGCCGACCATAAAATCTTGGAGCGTCTCATGGCTAGACGACGAGGAGAGTCCACAAGGCTTAAGAAGTCTCCCTGGGCAGAGGCAGGTACTCCCAAGCCGAGAACTTCTCCTCGAGCTTCTCCTGTGTCACACCAGATGCCCGAGCGAGAAGCTAATTAAGAAGGAGGAAAAGCAAAAGCAGACTTTCCTAAACTTCTCCTGGATTCCAACCAGTCTCCCAGTAAGAGCATGGCCCTCTTGGAAGAACAAGAGAGAACTGACTTCGTAAAAGTAGGAGTCGAAGAAAGTCATGCCAAGAGTAAACTCAGACGGCGGAGCAGCCGTTACAAAACGAGTAGGACAAAATTTCACTAAAGAAATTCATAATTAAAATACAAGGGATTGTTGGACCACCCTAGGTTACTCCTCTTCTGAATGACTCCCCAAAGGTACATTAGTTGAAAGGGGGTCATCAACTTCTTCAGAAGGCACATCATCTGATAAATCTAAAGTCTTGCGAGAAGGAGATTTATATTCAGAATGACGTGAAGGAAAAGCCTGACAGGCTACATCAACTTGTATATGAACAGAAGTTAAAGTTGGAGGGTCGATGTCACGTTGTGACTGCAGAGAATGTTATTCTACTACACGTCGTGACAGAAGTAACTGACGTTCAAACGTCCCGTAGTAACAGCGGTGACTGCTGGTCGATGCTATATCGTGACTATGATGACTGACCCTCGACGTCACGTCATGTCTACGGTGTCTACCGCTCAACGTCACGTCGTGTCTGTGGTGTCTGCATCTCAACGTCACACTGTGACTGCGGTGGCTGACGTTCAAAGCGATCAAAGTTACCTCGAGATTTATGCTCCGCATCTCGCTTAACAGCAAAGCTGTCACTAGAGATAACGTCAGCGTGGCGTAACAAAGCTGTCACTAGAGATAACGTCAGCGTGGCGTAACAAAGCTCGTCTACAAGGTTGAAGACCCGAATCACGTATCCCAGAACCGTGACGTACAAAAAGCAAAGGATCCTTTCGCACAGGAACAGGATCGAAAGCTTCTATTGAAGAAGAAAGCTTTAACAGCATATCTTGCAAAACACTTAACTTCGGATCAACCTGTGACTGCGGCGGCTGACGTTCAAACGTCACGTAGTAAACAGCAGTGACTGCTGATCGATGCTATATCGAGACTACGGTGACTGACACTCGATGTCACGTTGTGTCTACGGTGTCTACCGCTCAACGTCACGTCGAGTCTGTGGCAGAAACGTCTGTACATGAACGTCATCGCTATGAACGGGACTCTTATTATGACTACAGCTAGGACGTTGAACTTGTTCTGAAGGAACTAATAAACGTTTCAACCGTCTCGAAACTTTACGCCCAGGCTTTTAAAGAGACGAATCATCGGAAGACGAGGAGAAACTTCGTCTCTCCTGTCTTAAGGCAAGGACGTGCTTGCCGAGCAACGTCTGATACCTTTGAGGGAACGTCTGTTCGTTGGTTTACACTCCTCACTCCCTTAGGTCCTACGACATTCCTTCTCCCTGGTGCAGGGGAGCCTGAAAGAGGTCTCGGACTAGGCAAGTGACAAGCACGAACAAACGAACCCTCCGCAACACAGAACATGTTTTTTTTTTTTTTGCACTTACTTCACTGATATCGCATTTTTTAATAATTTCACATTAGCCATGAATAAAACTGATTTCTACCTGAAGCACGCAATTCTCCCTTACATCAAAAGGTTAGAATTGCGAAATGAGTCGTATAATGTAAGCACATTAGTACAAAATGAAACACACATGCAAAAATCAATAAACATATACATATATATCGAATAAAACGGAAATATATAAAGTTAAAAAGATCAGTGACTGGCGAGGAGACCAAACACTAGTTCACTAAGGACTACGTTTTCAATCTCACCGTACAGTGCCTTGGGACGAGAATAAAAACTAAAACGTTTTATCCTCTCTCCCTGTACAGAGACTTGGGACAAGAGTAAAAAACTGAATCGAGAACAACGTTACTCGCTCCCAAACTCCTTGTACAGAGACTTGGGACGAGAATAAAGATCGGATCGTTCTCTCTTTCTCTCTCTCTCTCTCCGTCTCTCTCTCTCTTGTCACTCACAAGAGCATGGCCCACTCACCCTTCGTCAATAACAGGTTATTTGACTAAAGGAAAAAACTGAAAGGACTAAGAAATTGAAAATTAACAAGTTCCTTTAAACTAGTATCTAAAACACTTCAGTTTGAAAGAAGAATGAACAAAACGTCAAAATCGATTTACTCTTTCTGCAAAGTGAAACCGTGATTCTCTCTTTCTCTATCGTAACGATAGAGCGCAAACTGCGCAGCATAAATAAACCAAACGTTAATTCATCTTTGAAAAAACAGCACGAAGACTATTCAAAGAATATATTTCTTAAAATATTTTCTAAAAAATATTCATCTCATCACTCTTACAGAGCAACTGTTTTAAACTAAACAAAAATAAAAGTTGAATGGGCTCAACGTTGTTTAACTTCGTTTTCCAAGTTAGGACCGCCTACAAAGAATAGGTACGCATATAAACAAAAACATAAAATTTATCTTGATGTTTAGTATAAATGGAAAGCTAATCGAAGAGGCCTAATAAAGGCGGGTGAGATATAAAATATATAGAGGTAAATCTATAAATATCAACAATAATTTATAAAGTGATAAAATAATTACTAAAAGCCTTTAACACACTTCCGTACACTGAGGGAAGGGTCGGCCATCTTTTCTCTATGGAAAAACCAGAGATTAAAAAAAAAGCAAGGGCAAAACACTTTTCCTCTCCTTTCAAAAGCATTTCTTTTGAAGATAGTATTGAATAATCCAACACGGCGAAAGCAATAAAACCAAAACCAAGTACTTCACCAATTCGGTCGAAAACTCGAGGTCATAAAGCGAGCGGAACCAACTTGTCGACAAGACCGACAGAGAAGAACTGGAGTGGTTGACAAGTATATGCGGTATCTGGCCGATAGTCGGCGCTGGTGGTCACACCCGCAACCTTCACGGCGATCGCTCGCGAGTTTTTGGAATCTGTCGAGCCGTCGGAGACGTCAGCTATTATATATTCACCAGCTAAGTTTAATATTTAAAAATAAATTTTGAAAGTAATTTTTCAATTTTTCTTTCTTTAACTCTTGGACATGTCTCTTGTTTCTGCTGACAACGCTGTGCTATGACTTTGGATTTAATTTTTCGGGAGGGAATAAACATCAGCATCTTATAACACTGTCACTGGATATGAACTTGAGCGGCCAGCCAGTATTCCGCCCTTGAGTCAGATTTCCCTCATTGTCCATCCCCCTATGAGTTCTAATATAAGACAGTATCGGGAGAAATCAATTCTCCTTTCCGAAAGAGACCGTGGTCCTTCTAAGTTTGATGTACACACTCGCTAGCAATATGTCTCCGAGTTTGCAAGGAATTTGGATTCTGAATCAATGTTTACCAAAGAATGCTTTGTTTCGTGCTTGCAACCTTCTCTGACTAGATCAGAAAGCCCTGCCTCACCAGACCTTGTCCGTGCTCAGAATGCTCTTGATACCCAAGTGAACAACAACAGCGTGATCTCACACTAGCACGCTTAACTTTTGCGAACCTCTGACGCCCTTAACACTAGCGCACACAGTGACAGTTTCTCTTTAGTGTGCTCTTCCCACGAGGCAATACTCCCTTACTTTCCAGGGGTTGGGTCGAGTTGGGCTGGATTAGGTTATGTGGGTGTTGTTGTGTTGCAACATATTCACGTTTACCTACACACACTAAACCATGATATACAGTATGTGAAGAAATCTATTCATTTATGTCATTTCCAAAATCATATTAGTCCTGATCAATATTAAACTATACTATAATACAACCACCACAAGCTATATATTTCCTCAACTAGTTTTGCTTGATTCAAGGTTGTATACATGTATTTAGGTATCTCCACCCAAAAATCTTGGTTTCTCATTGAGACCCCCATAATAGTTTCAAATAAAGAGGGGGGTAGGGAAACAAACGAACAGTATTTACCAACGTCAAAGGTCAGAAATGAGCGAAATATAAGATAACCACTCGGAAAAATATATGGTTAATGTATTTGGCATGAAATTAAAGTATCGAATACAAGTTTTTAACACAAACTAATATCGGAAGATATATTCACTTTGATGTACAGAATCCAGTCAGGTCAAATATGAAAATTGGGGCGTATGTATTATGACGGCCATACCCGTTAACGTCCTTATGTCAACCCTATCGCTAAAAATGCGGCAGTAAGTTTTATTATAGTTAAGGACGGAAAAAGCTTTTCTACTAAAAAACAGGTGTTTCCTATAAAAAAACGGTTCGTTTTCTTCGAAAATTACACATTTCTACAGAAAATAAAAATTTCATTATCTTAGGAATAATAACCATGGGGTTAGCGTGCGCAGCTCAGCATGTACTGCTTGCCAGTACACAGGAGCTTGACGTTTATTTTTTTCATGAACAAAGCGAGCACACGGCGGAGCAAAAACCATTAGATTTCTAAAAAATATCTTCATTCTTAGATGGTCTAACAGGTTTTCGGTTTATTTGCCGTTGAAATGAAGATCAAATTCTATTAAAGCCCATTAATTACTAAAGGTAAAACTATTTTTTCCGTTCAAATGGTTGTTCCGTCCGTAACTGTAATTTTATCCAGCAATGTAAGGGGGTACATTCTCTTGTTTTCCAGATGTTTCGATAATGTGGATTTGACAATTAACGTGGAATACGCTATGTGATACTCTAACTAGTAAATATTATAGGTTTATCGTTAAGGAAATATAATTTTACCAGATTATATACGTCAAAAGTATTTTAGGTCCTGAATGACGGAACCAGGAAAGCAACTCTTAGAGTAACTTTGCATTAACACTCGAAAAAAATATGCTTAATAGATTTAACAAGACATATTAACGTAAAGATGTCATACTGTAGTTACTTACGTCTAAATTAGAGTAGAGTCTTAGAAGATGTTAATTGTATTCACTCGGAAAATGTTAAGTTGTATCGTGTTAAAACTAGTTTTTGAAACGGAATAGGCTTGCGGCCACTCTTCAGGTTCAGGTTCAGGTTCTGGGGTGAGGCATAGCCTTTACAACGGCGCCTCTGTGTCTTTTAGTTTTGTGCGTTCCTTATTTTCACTAGTTTTTTCTCTTTTCATCCACATTTGTTGTAGTATACTTTTCTTATTTTCAATATTCTCTTCACAAAAAAAGGAATTTTCCAACTGTTTCGGCACTATCTTCTTCGTATGGTTGTTGGAGCTCAATTGCTTTTATTCTTATATCACTAAACTGTGGACAATATAATATAAAGTGGTTAGCATTTTCTTCTACATCACAGAATACACAGTTTATATTTCCATCTTGGTGTCTGTTTCTTATATTCAAGCCCAATGAGTTTGTCTTTGCTCTGAATAATAAAATTGACGAAAATGTATTGTCATACACTTCCTCCTCCTTGATTTCACTTTTCCAGTTTTTATACAAAATTAGACTCTCCTTACACTCCATTTCACTCTTCCATTTGCTTGTGTCCCATTCTCTTGTTCTCTTCTTTATGTCCTCTTTCGTACATCTCTTGACTTCTCTCATCGCCATCCCACATTCTTCAGCATACTTCTTCACATGCATCCACTACTTCCTCTCTTTTTCTTCCATATCATTGACTATTGCTGTAAGTAGGTCCTTTTCTCCCTTAAAAATGCTATTAAGGTACCTCAGCTTACCATCCATTACCCTTGTTTTCATAGCAGATGCTCCTACACCCCCTCTCAAGGCTACAATTGCTGTATTCTTTACACCCCCTAACATCCTTCTATACACTCCATTCTCTATTCTCTGCAACTTTTCTATTTCCGTTTCCGTTAAGTTAATCACATTTGTTCCATATAATATAGAAGGTAGTGCTACACTTTTCCAGTATGTTTTCCCTATCAGTATCTTATTACAACTTTTTTCTATGATCGAATATGTAAGATTAGCTAGCTTTTGCGCCTTAACTATCATTTCACTTTTCTGTGTTTTGAACATATTCCTACTATCATCTACCTTGATACCTAGGTATTTAATATTGCTTACTACTCTTATTCCCTCTATATTATCTGGTTTCTCCTTCATATTATATATAAGTACGCTACTTTTGTCTCTATTTATGTCTAAACCACACTGCTTTCCTATATCTATCACTTTCCTTATGTTTAGTTCATCATCCTCTATATTCTCAGCAAGCACTAGGACATCATCAGCAAAAAATAATACTACTAGCTTTATAATATCATTTTTAAAACCATTACCTTCCTCTTCTACTTGTTTTATAATCTGATAAGTAATTAATTTGAATAATGTTGTAGAGGCAGTACAGCCTTGCTTTATTCCACTACTTACGCTCAATTTTTGTTCTACTCTTTCCCCTATGTCTAACGTAGTCAAGTCTCCCATATATACTTCAGCTATAGAGTTAATTATACTAGTATGTACTTTATATTGCTTTAATGTTTCTATCAGTGCTTCCCTTTTTATGGAATCGAAAGCTTTTTTGAAATCTAAAGAGGCCACTATGAGTTTTTTCTTATTTTTGAAAGTTTCTTCGACCATGTATTGTAAGATGAATATATTATCCTCAATCTTTCCTCCTTCTGTAAATCCCGCTTGACTATCCTCTATGGCATTATTACTTTTTAGATGCCCTTCTATTTCATCCTTGATAAAAGCCATGTATATTTTATATGATACATTTGTGAGAGCTATAGGTCTCAATTCCTTTGCTGTTGGCTTGTTTTTCTTTTTTAACATTTTTGTTCTGGATTCTTTCCAGCTTTTGGGTTTTTCTTTGCTGGCTAGTTCCTCTTTGTAGCAGTTCACTGGTGTATTCTTGCATATATCACTCATCATCATTGCTTTGTAGTAGTCTGGCTTTAGTCCATCTGGCCCAGCTGCTTTACCTTTCTTTAGACGTTTTAAGCATTTTTCTAATTTACCTTTACTCATTTCAGCGGCGGGCATGGGTTTAATTATTCCTTCGACATTAAGTACAGCATCGTAATGCTCCCTTAGATGTTCAGGTATACTATATTCATTTACAGTTATAATGTCGTTTTCTCTTCTCAAATTATCCAGGTATTCGCTCTCCTCCTCATTCCAGATCTCAGTTATTCTATTTTCATGAGTGTTGTAGACTGTTTTCCAAAATTTTACTAATTCTTCTTTAGCCTCTTCATCTGATAGTTTATTTCCTCTATCTCCATATAATTGTATTGCCTCGCTTTTTATTTCTTTGCAATTTCTTAATTTGTTTATGTTTCCCCATAGTTTATTGTTTTTATCATCTCTTATCTCCCTGGTCTTCTTTTTCTCATATAACGTTATGCTCTCTTTCACCAGTATTTGTACTTCTTTCTTCTTATGATTGTATTTTTTTCTAATTCTCTTTTTATCCTAATATTTTTTCATTTCTCTTTTTTCTATTAAGTTCCTCTCTTTCCTTAATCTTTCTCCTTATTTCCTCAGTTACCCAAGGTTGTTCTTTGGTCTTCCCTTCATTTGTTACCCTTCTCCTATATGTTTTAGCCAAATGTTCTTGTTTCATTTCTGCCATTATTATGTTTAGCTCATCAATGTTTTTTACATCCTTGCTGACAAGTTTTCTCTCTATAGATTTCACATATTCGTCTATATCTTTTGCGTCACTGCTATAATATGTAATTTCTTCCCACTTCCCTTTATTGTAATTATTTTCGCTATTTGTTTTTACTTCCAATTCTACTGTTATTAGGTTGTGATCTGATATGTCTAATACTGTTTTATCTTCATCTATTTCCATACATTTAAATTGTTTATATAGCATATTATTTGCAAGAACAAAATCAATAGCACTATGCTGATCTTGTCTATGCCACGTGTATAGTCCTGAGCACCTTTCATCTCCATTTGATAGTGTTAGGTTGTGGTTACCCATCCAATCTAGCACCATTTCCCCATTTCTGTCTACTTGTTGGTGCCCAAGAAATCCCACGTGGCCGTTAAAATCCCCCATAACTAGCAAAGGAGTTGTTTCTCCTGCTTTTTGTATTAATTTTTCACATTCCGCTTTCAATTCTTGATCTCTTTTTCTATCTTCTTCTGTATTTCCTGCTGCGAAATATACCAGTATTATCAGGAATACTAAGCTGTGGATTTTGCACTGTACCATTATTATATCACTATGTTTTGTTTCTATTTCCTCTGCTTCAGTGATATCATTGTTTTTAAAAATTACATTAACCCTCCACCCTTTTTGTCTTTAAAATCCCTTCTTTTTTCTAACTTTAACAGACCTTTACTCAGCTGTATTTTATCTATTTTTTGGTGCGTTTCTGTCAAACAAAATATATGAATTTTATTTGTGTTCATCTCGTTTTCTATTTCTATTAATTTCTGCTTGGTTAGTGCTTGGATATTTAACAGGCATATTTTTATACATTGGCTAACTTTTTTATACCTTTCCTAATTCGCTCTGCTTGCGTTTGCTTCTTGACGAAAATTGTCGTTTCTTACTAGTTCTCCTCTCTTTATGTACCACCCCTGCTCTCCATTTTCTTTTTTCTCTCTCAATTCCTCTAGCAACTTCCTTTCTTTTTCCCTTTCCATGAAAGTGAGGTCAGGTGCAATGAAAACTTGTCTCAACTCCTCTTTTGTTGATTTCCTGAGGTGTTTTCCCCTTGCAATTATTCCCCATTTTTCCTTAGTGCTTTTAAACTTAACTAGCAGGGGCCTTGGTTTTTGTCTTTGTCCCTGTTTCTCTCTCTCTCTCTTCCCTTGGTTTGCCTAACCTACCCACTTCTTCAACTTCTTCTAACAACTAATAGATATTTACAATGCTTCTCAGTTTACACTTCTTCTTCTTGTTCTTTTTATTATTAAAAAGGAAGTAAAATACTTTAGGACATGAAAATAGTTTAAGAGAATATACAACAAAAGTAGAGGAAAATGTAAGAGATAGACAAATAGACAGAATAGAAGGAATGAATCTGATAATAAAAGAGGCTACAGAAGAAAAATTGGCAAGAGTATATAAAAGGAAAGTTCTTGATGAAGAAAAGGTACATGAGCAACCCTGGATGAACGATGAAATAAGAAAAGGCATAAAGGTAAGGAAGGATTTAAACAGAAAGAAAAGAAATGAATCCAATGTCGAAGTAAAAAAGGTATTAGAAGAGAGATATGATAAAAAAAGAGGGAAGTGCAAGAAATGATAAAGAAGGAAATTACTAGACTTGAAAAAAAGATAACAGAAGAAATAAAAATGGATAAAAATTAAAAACTCTGGGAGAATATTGATAGAATAAGGAACAGACAGAAAGCCCATGGCAAAGTTATACAACTTTATGGAGAACAAGGAAATAAGCTAAATAAGGAAGAAACAAAAGAGGAATTAATCAAGTACTGGAAAACTATATACAGTATTGTAAGCATGAAAATAAAATAGACTCAGTTTGGAATGAAGAAAAACAGATAAAATATGAAAATGAAATAGCGCATCAGGAAGACACCACAAGAATAGATGAATATAATATCCCGGACATACTTAGGGAACACTATGACCTTGTAATGGTAACAAAAGGGAAAATAAAACCAATGAAAAATCCAAAAATCACAACAGAATAAGTAAAGAATTGCCTGGGAAAATTAAAGGCAAAAAAAGCGGCAGGACCAGATGGCCTAAAACCCGAGCTATATAAGGCACTAGGAAAAAGCAAAATATGTCTTGAAACCTTACAGAAATTTTATCAAAATGAGTTGGACGAAAAAGAAAAACCAAATATGTGGAAGAAGTCAAGAACAAAGATGATTGAAAAGAAAAGAAGGCCAATGGCAAAAGACCTAAGACCCATAGCTCTATTAAACATTTCTTATAAAATATTCATGATGATGGTGAAAGAGGAAATAGAAGACCACATAAGAATGAATGGAGAAGACAATGAATGTCAAGCAGGATTTACAGGTGGAGGCAGGATAGAGGACAATATCTTTATATTACAGTATTGTGTGGAAGAGAGCTATAGTAACAAGAAATCCCTATTAGTAACCGCGATAGACTTTAGTAAAGCATTTGACTCTGTAAAAAGGGAGGTATTAATAGAAGTTTTAAAAGAATATAAAATTAACACCAAAATCATAAGTGCAATTGCAAATATTTATCAAGGAGATACTACGGGCATTGACTTAGGAGAAGGTATAGAACAAGAAAACGGATTTTGAGCGAAGCGAAAAATCTATTTTTGGGTGAGATAGCCATGGCGTCCTGATGGAAGGTTCCTTATTGGTAGCCTCCTTGGGTATATAACTACTAAGATATTCCCAGAGAATTTAACCACAGGTTATCACAGAATTCTAACTTCTGGAGCGAGTATCCTAAAGGTTTCCCTTTAAGACATTGTATATCAACAGGGGACGCATGTATCAACGCGCCACATAGCTATCTGCACCCCACATAGAGTTAACACTTTGATATGGAGGGGCGGAGAATAGCTGGGGAGCCGTTCCACAGCTATACTCGTCCGTGGCTACTTTTGGTACTCGAAACGTAAACAAACGGGCGCCATTGCTAAAAGACGTCACGTCCGTCCTCATCCTGATGCCAGTTGCTTGCCGATCACCATGATACAGCAGGACAGGGTGGGGCCTGAAAGGCTGGACAAGGTAGCAGGGAGGGTCCATCAGGACGCCATGGCTATCTCACCCAAAAATAGATTTTTCGCTTCGCTCAAAATCCGTTTTCTTGTTCTATACCTTCTCCTAAGTCAATGCCCGTAGTATCTCCTTGATAAATATTTGCAATTGCACTTATGATTTTGGTGTTAATTTTATATTCTTTTAAAACTTCTATTAATACCTCCCTTTTTACAGAGTCAAAAGGTAGATTTTCCCTTGTAGAGTAAGTGTAGAGCAAGTGCCGAGGGCTTTGAATAAGGTAAGCATAGTGACCTCGATAGAGGTTCCGTGGGGATGTAACTTCCTGCCCCCCTTGGCAGAGAAGTCCCCACAGACCATGCCGAAGATCAAAGTGGTCATCGAAGGGCTACCCACTTTGCGGGGAGAACGTGAAGAACTCGGAGACAAGACAGAATGGTTGGTATTCATATAGGAACATTCTCAATGACAGACAAGTGGTGGTTAGGCACTGTATTTTGTAGCAAGAGAACGATCTGGTCTCGAAGGTATAGCGCAAGTAAGTATTCAGTTAGGAATATTACATAGCATAGGTGAGTATATAATATGGATTGAACCTATTATTCTTCATCATTTTTTAAAAGAAAAGGGGATAATGAAACTATGACAACCATGTATTTCATAGTATAAGTAGGAGCGGATTGAGACGCACAAGTAATAAAATAGAAATTTTATTTCACAATTGCAGAATATAGTAAATAAATGCAATAAGGGATGTAAAATTAGTTTACAATAAATTATAATGTACATAGTAATGAAAGACTTCGCTCTTGAATCTGAAAGAAAATTTCAAATTATTAGAAGGCACAGGTTCCAGAAGAACGTCAGTCTTTAATAAGGAAAAAAACACATCATGCTCTAGGCATGCGGCACTCATGTGACGACTATGACATTTCACCTTGTAAAGAACAGTCTATGAAAAACACTAAGTGTCTCTGAATTCACTACGTATCACACGAGGGTCAACATAAGCACCCGAAGAGTTAAAGTCCCAAGTAACTCACTGTTCTATGCAGAGTTAGGTGCAGGTTTCATAACACTACCTTCGGCTACCACGAAATGTTTGACTTCATGCACTTGTTTCGCGTAATGCTTGAAGAAAACACGCGACGATTTCCAACCTGTGAAACTCTTGAGGCTTTCGAAATTCATGCTCTGGAAAAAAATTCAGAGACGATGCGACTTTTCTAGGATCATGACCTGCGGGTGTACTGTCAGGATCTGCTCTGCGAATGAAGTAGGTGATTTTCGCTCTTAGTTGTTTCAGTGACAGGTCGCTACCCGATGTTTCTCCTTTGAAGAGTTGGCCTCCACCAAAGTCAGAAGTTCTACGAAGATAGACCTTGAGGCTCTCTACCGGACATAGAGAGGCATCTTCTTTCAGGGGGCAGATTCTCCAAGGGCCCCATCTTTTGGTGGGTAGTTCGTTTTTAGCGAGAAACGTCGGATCCGGGAAGAGGGTAAGGTCTCCTGAGTCTGTAAACAGGATGTGACCCTCGTCTCTTGATAATGCCACTATTTCGCTGACTCGGGCTCCTGAGGCAAGAGCAAAAAGAAATATAACTTTTTGAGTCAGATCCTTGAGAGGGCACGAATCGTTGTCCAAGTTGGAGGCAAAATGAAGCACCTTGTCCAGGGACCAGGAGATAGGTTTTGGTGGGGGTGCTGGGCGTAGACAAGCGCATGCCTTCGGCAGTTTATTGAAGATGTCGCTGGACAGATCAATCTGGAAGGCGTACAGTAGTGGTCTAGTCAAGGCCGATTTGCAGGTAGAAATCGTGTTGGCTGCTAAGCCCTGTCCATGAAGGTGAATGAAGGACATGCAAAAATCAATGGTGATTTCCGTAGGATTTTTTGCTTTGACGAATGAGACCCACTTTCTCCAGGATGATTCGTATTGCCGTCGTGTGGATTCGGTCTTGTATTCCTCGAGGAAGTCTAGACTTTTCTTCGAGATCCCAAACCTCTTCTTCGCGGCTAGGGAGAGAAAATCATGAGATGAAGGTCCCTGACTTTCGATGATGAAGCGAAGACAGTCGACTTCTGTACTTGCTGGGAGAGAACTGGGCCCGGGAGAGGGATCAGCGTGGGCTGTAGCTCCAGGACTAGGGGGTACCAATTGCTCCGGGGCCACTTGGGAGCCACTAGGGCCGCTGTCCCTTTGAAGGTTCTCAGTTTGGAGAGGACTTTCAGCAGAAGGTTGGTGGGAGGAAACAGGTAGATCCTGGACCATCTGTTCCAATCCAGTGACATGGCGTCCACTGCTTCTGCCTTAGGGTCCTCGTACGGGGCCACATATCGAGGAAGTTGATTGTTGTCGCTCGTTGCGAAGAGATCGATCTGAAGTTCTGGGACTTGGTGAGAGATGAAGGAGAAGGATCTTGTGTCTAGAGACCATTCCGACTCTATCGGGCTTGTCCGAGATAGAGCGTCCGCCGTCACGTTGCGGAATCCTTGTAGATGAACTGCAGACAGGTGCCATTTCTTCTTCTCTGCCAGACGGAAGATTGGGAGAAGCACCTGATTTATCTGGGGCGATCTTGAGCCTTGGCGATTGAGACATCGGACTACCACCGAGTTGTCCAGGGTTAGACGAATGTGGATCGAGGAAGGCGGGGAGAGTTTCTTCAGAGTTAGAAGGACCGCCATGGCTTCCAAGATGTTGATGTGAAACGTCTTGAATAGGGGAGACCATGTTCCTTGAGCCTGTTTTTGGTGGGAGTGACCTCCCCAACCCTCCAGCGAAGCGTCCGTGTGGATGTTGAGTGATGGAGGTGGGTGTTGAAGAGGGTTTGGCTTTTCAGGGCCTTTGCTTCCGACCACGGCTTTAGGAGTAACCGAAGTCTGTTTGGGAGCCGTCTCTTGAGGTCTCTTCGAGCGATGGATGCGGAACGTCTCCAGACTCCCGCGGCATCCTTTAGCTGTGCATGCAGCACTGGGTTTGTCACTGAGGCGAACTGTAGAGAGCCTAGAACTCGTTCCTGCTGACGTCTTGAGATCCGTTTGGATTTCAGCAGTCTTTTGACAGACCCTGCTATTTCCTTCCTTTTCTTCTGGGGAATGGAAAGGCGGTGTGACTGAAGATTCCACTGGATTCCTAACCATTGGAACTTCTGAGCTGGAGAGAGGCGAGATTTCTTTCTGTTTATCTTGAATCCCAGGTGTTCCAGAAACTGGGTGACTTTGTTGCAGGATCTTAGACAATCTTTGGGCGATGGAGCCCAAACCAGCCAGTCGTCGAGGTAGGCCATCACCTGGACGCCGCGGAGGCGGAGCTGTTGAACGATGGCGCCTGCCAGCTTTGTGAAGATCCGTGGGGCCACATTGAGGCCGAAGGGCATGGCCCTGAAAGCGTAGCTTTTCCTTTGGAGTCAAAATCTTAGGTAGGAGGAAGCGTGGTGGTTCATTGGAACGTGCCAGTAGGCATCCGCCAGGTCTATGGAGACCGTGTAGGAACCTTGAGGCAGAAGGGTCCTTATCTGTTGACGAGTCAGCATCTTGAACTTGTTGTTCGCTATGAACTTGTTGAGGGGGGATAAGTCTAGAATGACTCTGAGTTTGTCAGAGTCCTTCTTGGGGACGCAAAACAGTCTCCCTTGGAACCTGGTTGACTTTACCCTCCTTATCACCTTCTTGTTCAAGAGTTCTAGGACATATTCTTCCAGAAGGGGGGTTGACTGTTGGAAGAACTGCTGGAAGGTTGGGGGTGGTTGAGTCCAGCTCCAGCCTAGACCCTTCTTGACGATGCTGTGTGCCCAGGGATCGAAGGTCCAACGATCCTGGAATTGGCGGAGTCTTCCTCCCACCGGAAGCACTTCATTGCTTCTGGTTTCCCGAGGGTTTACTACCTCGGCCGCTAGCTCCCTTTCCTCCTCTGCCTCTGGAGGGACGGCGAGATGCTTCTCTGCCTGCACCTCTGTTTGAGCCTCTACCTTTGGGACGAAAGGTAGTCGACTGTTGCTCAAAAGCAGGGGTGAAGACCGGCGACTGTGACAAGACCGGTTGGGTGACCAGCTGAAAGGTCCGCTGTGGCTGAGCTGCCACTTGGGAAGTAGCGGATCCCGGAAACTGCCGTCTCTGTTGACGTTGCTGGGGTTTCGGTTTCGTGGGTTTCCTCTTAGGTTGAGGGCCGTCGTCCTGAGAGGATTTCCTTTTCTTCGACATGCTCCACTTGTGGAGAAGGTTCCTGTTCTCCGTGGCGGCCTTGTCGGTGATCTCTTTCACAAGGGAGGAGGGAAAGAGGTGCTTACCCCAGATGTTGGAGGAAATCAGCCTCCGGGGTTCGTGTCTCACTGTAGTACTGGAGAACACGAATTCACGACAGGCTCTACGAGCCTTCGTGAAGCTGTACAGATCCTTTACTACGGTCGCCAAATGTGTTTTGGCGAGAACCATGTAGTAGTCAGGGACCCTAGTGTCACCGGCCATGACTTCGAGCTGTACTTGGAGGGACATAGATGCGGCGAGCCTTTCCTTCGTATCATGTTCCCGACGAAGGGGATGGTCATTAAGTTTTGGGAGGTCTTCATTAAACTGACGGCCAGCGACGTCAGGTTCTAGTTTTCCCACCACAAATGTTGACTGGACATCTTTCCAGTGTCTAACATCAGGGGGAGTAGTCAGGGAGAAGGGTCTGCACTCCTCCAGTGCAGGGCAAGGTTTTCCTTCCTCCACTGCCTTATGCACCGCAGTGAAGGCCTTTTCCAAGAAGGGGAGGGTCGCATCGTCTGGTGCGACGTAGGTAGGGTGCTTCTTGCTAAGCGCTGGAAGTTTCGAGCAGCTGAAGCCCCTACTTTTCACTGTATTGGCCAGCATAGCCTGGGCCTTCGAGAGATCGAACACTATAACCTCCTTCGGTTCGGTCTCTTCTTTAGAGGCAGGTTCAGATCGAAGTCGGACGTAAGAGTCCGGGTAAGCCTCAAAGTTTGGGAAGAATTCCACTTCTTCCAGCGCGATCGAGCCGACCTATTCGCTTATGAAGATCTTGCCCGTCGTAATTGGCATGTGCTCGGCATACCTCCAGGGGTTGGTATCTGAGCATGCGGGGAGGTCCTTAACCGAAATCCTTTTCGGCTGCTTCGAACTTCCGATGTTGGACCTGAAGAACTCATGCGTCTCGCGGAGTTTCTTATCCATGAGAGCCTCAAGCATTTTGAAGATCTCCTGGGTGTTGGATGGGGTGGGATCCGGGGTAGCAGATGTAGACGGGAGTGATATGTCCGTCAGTGTAGGAGTCGGTGTGGGGGTGGAAGGTGGAGCGACCTCCTGCTCCGACTCAGGGTATTCCACCTGGTCTTCTTCATAGTCCAGTTCGTCGCCCATGAGGTTCCTCTCCGTGTTCTCCGACACTTACGACATACGTTCCGCGTTGTCGGCATCCAAACAGCACTCGTGCATGGACTGAGCCATGACTACATCTGGTTCCACCGTTATCTGGACGGTGGGGATCTGATCCTTGGGGACCACTGAGTCTGGGGATGCCTTCGGGAAAAGCAAGGCCCTCAAGTCTTCGGTGGCAAGGTATGGTCCGGTGGCGTTCTTCTGGAAGCCACGCACCCACTTGCGTAGCTTCTCTCGAGAAGAGTCCCTAACCTCCGCTGAAGGAGGATTGTCGAACGCTTCGACCAGGCGGTCCTTGTAGACTGTACAGTGCTGCGGGTCCCAAAACTTCAGATCGCCTTTCTTGTTGGCGCAAGGGGCGTGGGTCCTACACGCCGTGTGCCCGTAGAAGTGCGGGCGCTTCACTCCACAGAAGTTGTGGTCACATTTCACGTACTCCTCCTGTAAGAGAAAGAGAACATGAGTATACGGAAGTCATACAAATGACTTATATTACTCTAAAGTTAAATATTAAGAAGTTAACTTTAACTTAATCTTAAATAATTAATAACATTGTAATGTTAGAGAGTGGAGCGGGAAATGAAGTAGATAGACACATACTCCGTGTATCCCGCCCGGCTGGTTACCGTAACCTTATCAATAGGCAATTTGTTTGTGGCCGAGGACACAAGACAGAATTCTTCATAGATCGCCAGGGAGGCAAAAGGTAATTCTAGCAGGAATTGCCTAAGATGTAAATCTAAGACTGAGACCACTCAGGCCATTAATATGGGGGGGGGGTGTAGAAGACCCTATAGGGCAACGGTTTCCGGCAACCAGCTGTGCTAAGATACACACAGCATGCTGGAAAATTGTGATATGCAGGAAGACAGCACGGCTATTAATAGAACGGTAAAACAATACCTATCTATTTGGGTAGCCAAGCCATCTGGTTGCAGTGTAGGGCTATCAGCATGGTGTTGATAGCTGGGAGAAGGGGTGCAAGTCTCTTGGCGTCTCCGGAAGGTGCCGGCAGACCGGCGGCACGTTGGAGGCCGCTCCAGTAGAGTTTCTGGCATTAGTGAAGACACATAGAGAAGTCAGGAGTAATGCCAGGATGGCGGCCGCCGGCACAGCGGCGGCACGCCGGCGGGAGGCGGAGGCTCCGAAGGCTTGGTGACAAGGTCATAGGATAAGGAAAGTGGATATAGCATATCTGGACCGCCGGCAATGGATGCCGGCACGCCGGGGGCCGGCCCGATGGACGGACGACCGAAGCTAGGAGGTATAAGGGTAGGCCATCGGCTGTACACCGACGGGAGGCGGAAGCCCTCCGGCACACGGAGGACTGTCGGCTAGGGGGAACTAGGAATGTGTCACCAAGGGAGGACGGTATCGCCGGCAGTAGAGGCGGCAAGGGACCAGCACCAGGACAGGAAAAGAGACAGAAGGAGGGATGGAGGGGTAAGGATACGAACCCCATAGCATCCCACCTGAATGGGTGTACCCATGATAGAGGCTAGCCCTATCACCCACTGGCAGGGGGCCGGGTACCAGAGTAGCCCAAGGGAGGGCCAGGGAACACCCAAGAGGGGGGAGAACCCCTGAGGACGAAACGCATCCAGTGGCTAACCCCATAGGACACTATGAAGGGTATATGTACCAGAGCGGACTGCACACAGGGACTCAAGATAGCCCTGTCACTCCACCCTAAGGAGGAGTTGTAGGACAGGGGACAGATGAGTATAGGCTAACCTAAGTATAGGCTAGACCATACAAGGGATAGGGGGGGGGAGGGGAGAAGAAGAAGGGTCTTCCATAGGGGAGGCTCTGTACCAAAGCGGCCACCAAGGAAGGGAGGACGCTCCCTAGCCTAAGGTAGGCAACCTGGCTGAGAACGGTGCATGGGTACCGTTTCAAGCAAGGCACAGATCTAGCTCCCCCCGAGGCCTAACCTAGAGCAGGGATGTTACGCCCTAAGCTAGGAAGGCTGGAAGACGTATCGCAATTGCAAGGAAGGTCAGGTAACCTAACCTCAGCAATTGAGGAAGGACAGGCCGTTCCTCATTCTCGGACGCAACCCTAAGGGGGGATCATTCCCTTAGGGAGGACAGAGAAGCGATAGGTACTCTGGTATGGACTTGATCCCCTTACATGGTAGGGGGAGCAAGGCTACACAGAGGGAATGCCCTAAGGCAGGGGGTGAAGGGAGCATATAGGGGTCCTACATTTAGGTTAGGTTAGAAAGGCACACTATCAAACCTATCCCCTATATGGCCCCTGAAGGCAAAAACACTTGCATCACAGTAAACAGTATCATAAAATAATGCCACTATCTTCATAACTTAACCTAGGATCACTGGAATATATCATGCATGAACACTGGTGATAGGCGCTCTGGCCTAGGGGCTAAGCTAGCGATCTAGTATGGGGTCAGGCGATGACCGATAAAAAAGCGTCAAAACACGATATATGAAGTTCCTAGTTATGAAGACTAAATAACTAATAGTATCAATTAGTTAAAGGGCCGGAATAAGCTGTTCAGGCTAGCTAAATAACGCATGCAGGGTAACAGCGACGCCATAAAATGGCGTGTCCGGTAGTAGCACAGCTCTGCCAGAAAACATGAAATATCTCGAAAAGTAAAAGTTACTTTATGGTCAGAGCTTATTTAAACAATACTGGGACCTGGTACTCAACTTTCCAGAAGAAGGCGAGGCCGAAGGTAGCGACATTACGAAGATGCAAGCCGATGAAAAAAGCACAAGGGAAAATCCGTCTTAGCAAGGCAAGCTACTAGAAGAAGGATGAGGACGGACGTGACGTCATTTAGCAATGGCGCCTGTTTGTTTACGTTTCGAGTACCAAAAGTAGCCAATGACGAGTATAGCTGTGGAACGGCTCCCCAGCTATTCTCCGCCCCTCCATATCGAAGTGTTAACTCTATGTGGGGTGCAGATAGCTATGTGGCGCGTTAATACATGCGTCCCCTGTTGATATACGATGTCTTAAAGGGAAACCTTTAGGATACTCGCTCCAGAAGTTAGAATTCTGTGATAACCTGTGGTTAAATTCTCTGGGAATATCTTAGTAGTTATATACCCAAGGAAGCTACCAATAAGGAACCTTCCATCAGGACGCCATGGCTTGAGCCCAAAAATGGAGGTTACAAGTGAAATTAAACAAGGTTGCACAGGATCAACTTCACTTTTTAAACTGATTACATATATTGTCATGAAGAAAATAGAAGTGGAAGGAAACGGTTTCAGAAATCAATTAATAAAGATAGAATAATTATTTTTTGCAGATGATGCCTTAATAATTGCACAGGATATACATAATGCAAAGCGTAACATTCAGATATTAGTAGAAACTAGTAAAAAAACGGATTTTGAGCAAAGCGAAAAATCTATTTTTGGGTGAGATAGCCATGACGTCCTGATGGAAGGTTCCTTCAGTAGCTTCCTAGGGTATATTTAACTACAGGGATATTCCCAGAGAATTAAACTAAAGGTTATCACAGAATTCAAACTTCTGGTGCGAGTACCCTAAAGGTTTCCCTCTAGGATATCGTATATCAACAGGGGACGCATGTATTAACACGCCACATAGCTATCTGCACCCCATATAGAGTTAACACTTCGATATGGAAAGGTGGAGAATAACTGGGGAGCCGTTCCACAGTTACACTCGTCCGTGGCTGCTTTTGGTACTCGAAACGTAAACAAACGGGCGCCATTGCTAAATGACGTCACGTCCGTCCTCATCCTGAGGCCAGCTTCTTGCTAATCTCCATGATACAGCAGGACAGGGCGGGGCCTGAAAGGCTGGACTAGAATAGATGGGAGGGTCCATCAGGACGTCATGGCTATCTCACCCAAAAATAGATTTTTCGCTTCGCTCAAAATCCGTTTTTTGGGTTCAAGCCATGACGTCCTGATGGAAGTGTACCAGAGAATTAATGTATCGTGGAAATTTTCCCCTTTTTATGCAAGTGCCAAGGGCTTCGAATAGAGGTATGTAACCTGTCCTTGCTAGAGTTTCCGTGGAGATCCAGCTTCCTGCCCCCCTGGCAGAGAAGTCCTGGTGGACCATACCAATATCTCGAAGCGATCATTGAAGGGTTACTCACCCTGCGGAGAGTTCGTGCAGGACTCGGAGACAAGACATAAGGTCAATATTCGGGTAGGAATATTACCAAGCATAGGTAAGTGATAAATAATTACTACGCTCCTTGGAGGAGAGATCAATCTGGTCTCGAAGGCAGGATGAAGGTAAGTATTCAGGTAGGAATATTACCACAGCATGAGTGAGTATATAATACAAGTATATCTATATTATTCTTCTCTTTCAAAAGGAAGGGGTTAAATGAAACTATGACAATCATATATTTCATAATAATAATAATAATAATAAAATAGACATTTTATTTCACAGATTGCAGATTATTGTGATAACAATTGCAATAATAAGTGTAAAGTTAATTTACAATAATAAAGAATAATGTACATAGAAAATAAAAGACTTCAATCTTGAATCTGAAAGAAATTTCACTTTTAGAAACACAAGTTCCAGAGGAACGTCAGTCTTTTTCAAAGAAAAAACACATCATGCCCTAGAGCATGTGGCACTCATGTGAAGTCTATGACATTTCACCTTGATAAGAACAGTCTATTAGAAACACTAAGTGTCCATGAAATCACTATGTATCACAAGAGGGTCAACACAGGCACCCGTAGAGTTAAAGTCCCAAGTAACTCACTGTTCTATGCAGAGTTAAACGGCAGGTTTCATAACACTACCTGCAGCTACCACGAAATGTTTAACTTCATGCACTTGCTTCGCGTAGTGCTTGAAGAAAACGCGCGACGATTTCCACCCTGTGAAGCTCTTGAGGCTTTCGAAATCCATGCTCTGGAAGAAGTTCAGAGAAGACACGACTTTTCTAGGATCATGACCTGCGGGTGTACTGTCAGGATCCGCTCTGCAAATGAAGTAGGTGATTTTTGCTCTTAGTTGTTTCAGTGACAAGTCACTACCCGATGTTTCTCCTTTGAAGAGTTGTCCTCCACCGAAGTCTGAAGTTCTTCGAAGATAGACCTTAAGACTCTCCACTGGGCATAGAAAGACATCTTCCTTCAGGTGGCTGATTCTCAAAGGGCCCCATCTCTTGGTGGGTAGTTCATTCTTTGCGAGAAACGTCGGATTAGGGAAGAGGGTAAGTTCTCCTGTATCTACGAACAGGATATGACCCTCTTCTCTTGACAATGCCACTATTTCACTGACTCGGGCTCCCGAGGCGAGAGCAAAAAGGAAGATAACTTTTTAAGTCAAGTCTTTTAGAGGGCACGAATCGTTGTCCAGGTTAGAGGCAAAATGGAGCACCTTGTCCAGGGACCAGGAGATAGGTTTTGGCGGAGGTGCTGGGCGTAGTCTAGCGCATGCCTTTGGTAATTTATTGAAGATATCGCTGGACAGATCAATCTGGAAGGCGTACAGTAGTGGTCTAGTCAAAGCCGATTTGCAGGTGGAAATCGTGTTGGCTGCTAAGCCTTGTCCATGAAGGTGAATGAAGAAGGACATGCAAAAATCAATGGTGATTTCCGTAGGATTTTTTGCTTTGACGAACGAGACCCACTTTCTCCAGGAAGATTCATATTGCCGTCGTGTGGATTCAGTCTTGTATTCCTCAAGGAAGTCTAGACTTTTCTTCGAGATTCCAAACCTTTTCTTTGCGGCTAAGGAGAGAAAATCATGAGATGAAGGTCCCTGACTTTCAGTGATGAAGCAAAGACAGTCAACTTCTGTACTTGTTGAGAGAGAACTGGGCCCGGTAGGGGGATCAGCGTGGGCTGCAGCTCCAGAACCAGAGGGTACCAATTGCTCCGGGGCCACTTGGGAGCCACTAGGGCCGCTGTCCCTTTGAAGGTTCTCAGTTTGGAGAGGACTTTCAGCAGAAGGTTGGGGGAGGGAACAGGTATATCCTGGACTATCTGTTCTAATCCAGTGACATGGCATCCACTGCTTCTGCCTTGGGGTCCTCGTACGGGGCCACATATCGAGGAAGTTGATTGTTGTCGCTCGTTGCGAAGAGATCGATCTGAAGTTCCGGGACTTGGTGAGAGATGAAGGAGAATGATTTTGCGTCTAGAGACCATGCGATCTCGAGCCCTGACGATTGAGACATCTGACTACCACCGATTTGTCCAGAGTCAGACGGATGTGGATCGAGGGAGGCGGGGAGAGTTTCTTCAGGCTGAGAAGAACCGCCACGGCCTCCAAGATGTTGATGTGAAACGTCTTGAATAGGGGAGACCATGTTCCCTGAACCTGTCGTTGGTGGGAGTGACCTCCCCAACCCTCCAGTGAAGCGTCCGTGTGGATGTTGATCGATGGAGGCGGTTGTTGAAGAGGAATGGACCTTTTCAGGGCCTTTGCTTCCGACTACGGCTTTAATAGTAAGCGAAGTCTGTTTGGAAGCCGTCTCTTGAGGTCTCTTCGAGCGATAGATGCGAAACATCTCCAGACTCCCGCGGCATCCTTTAGCTGTGCGCGAAGCACTGGGTTTGTCACAGAGGCGAACTGTAGAGAGCCGAGAACTTGTTCCTGCTGTCGTCTTGAGATCCGTTTGTATTTCAGAAGTCTTCTGACAGACCCTGCTATTTCCTTCCTTTTCTTCTGTGGGATGGAAAGGCGGTGTGACTGAAGATCCCAATGGATTCCCAACCATTGGAACTTCTGAGCTGGAGAGAGGCGATATTTCTCGGTGTTTATCTTGAATCCCAGATGCTCTAGGAACTGGGTGACTTTGTTGCAGGCTCTTACACAATCTTCGGGCGATGTCGCCCAGACTAGCCAGTCGTCTAGGTAGGCCATCACTTGGACGCCCTGAAGGCGGAGTTGTTGGACGATGGCGTCTGCCAGCTTGGTGAAGATCCGTGGAGCCACGTTGAGCCCGAAGGGCATGGCCCTGAAGGCGTAACTTTTCCTTTGGAGTCGAAATCCTAGGTAGGAGGAAGCGTGATGATTCATTGGAACGTGCCAGTAGGCATCCGCCAGGTCTATGGAGACCGTATAGGCCCTTTGAGGCAGAAGGGTCCTTATTTGTTGCAGAGTCAGCATCTTGAACTTGTTGTTCGCAATGAACTTGTTGAGAGGGGATAAGTCTAGAATGACTCTGTGTTTGTCGGAGTCCTTCTTGGGAATGCAAAATAGTCTCCCTTGGAACCTGGTTGACTTTACCCTCCTGATCACCTTCTTGTTCAAGAGTTCTAGGACATATTCTTCCAGGAGTGGGGTTGACTGTTGGAAGAATTGCTGGAAGGCTGGGGGTGGTTGCGTCCAGCCCCAGCCTAGTCCCTTCTTGACGATGCTGTGTGCCCAGGGATCGAAGGTCCAACGATCCTGGAATTGGCGGAGTCTTCCTCCCACCGGAAGCACTTCATTGCTTCTGGTGTCCCGAGGGTTTGCCACCTCGGCCGCTAGCTCCCCTTCCTCCTCTGCCTCTGGAGGGGCGGCGAGAAGAATCTCTGCCGGAACCTCTGCTTGAGCCCCTACCTCTGGGACGAAAGGTAGTAGCATGTTGCTCAAACGCAGGGGTAAAGACCGGTGACTGCGACACCACCGGTTGGGGGACTAACTGAAAGGTCTGCTGTGGCTGTGTGGCCACTTGGGGAGTAGCGGAACCCAGAAACTGCTGTCTCTGTTGACGTTGCTGGGGTTTTGGTTTCTGAGATTTCCTCTTAGGTTGAGGGCCATCGTCCTGAGAGGATTTCCTTTTTCTCGACATGCCCCACTTGTGGAGAAGGTTCCTATTCTCCGTGGCGGCCTTGTCTGCAATCTCTTTCACCAGGGAGGAGGGAAAGAGATATTTACCCCAGATATTGGAGGAAAACAGCCTCCGGGGTTCGTGTTTCACCGTCGCGTTAGCAAACACGAATTCACGACAGGCTCTGCGAGCCTTAGTGAAGCTATACAGGTCCTTAGTCACCGTTGCCAAGTGTGTTTTGGCTAGGACCATGTAAAAGTCTGGGAATCTAGTATCCCCGGCCATAAGTTCTCGCTGTACCTGGAGGGACAGCGATGCGGCAAGCCTCTCCTTCGTATCCTGTTCCCTACGAAGGAGGTGATCATTTAGCCTTGGGAGGTCCTCATTGAATTGACGACCGGCTATGTCAGGCTCTAACTTCCCCACCGTGAAGGTTGACTGGATGTCTTTCCAGTGCCTATCATCGGGAGGAACGGTAAGGGAGAAGGGTCTGCACTCCTCCAGTGCAGGGCAAGGTTTCCCTTCCTCCGCTGTCTTTAAGACCGCTGTGAAGGCCTTTTCGATGAAGGGGAAAGTCGCAGCATTCGGCGCAACGAAGGTTGGGTGCTTCTTACTAAGCACCGGCATCTTGGAGTTGGTGAAACCCCTACTCTTCACCGCCTGGGCCTTCGCGAGATCGAACGCGATAACCTCCTTCGGTTCGGTCTCCTCCTTTGAGGCTGGTTCGGACCTGAGCCGGACGTAACAGTCCGGATAAGCCTCGAAGTTCGGGAAGAATTCCACTTCTTCCAACAAGATAGAGCCAACCCTCTCACTGATGTAGATCTAACCAGTCGTGATTGGCATATGCTCGGCATATCTCCATGGGTTAGTTTCTGAGCAAGTGGGGAGGTCCTTAACCGAAATCTGTTTCGGTTGTTTAAAGTTAACTAGAGTAGACCGGAATTGCTCCTGGGTTTCTCGTAGCTTTCTTTCCATGAGGGCTTCAAGCATCTTGAAGACCTCCTGAGTGCCCGATGGAAGAGGGTCCGGGGTGGCGGAAGTTGAAGGAACAGGTTCCTCGGACAGTGCAGGAGTCGCTGCGGGAGTAAGAGCGGGAGCGACCTCGGTCTCCGAATCAGGATATTCCACCTGATCTTCCTCATAGTCGAGTTCCTCGCCCATGAGGTTCTTCTCCGTCTCTTCTGACACTTCCGACATACGTTCCACGTTATCAGAATCCAAGTGGCACTCATGCATGGACTGGGCCATGACAATATCAGGTTCCACCACGAGCTGGACGGTGGGGATCTGATCACGGGGGATCACAGAGTCTTTGGATGCCTTTGGGAAAAGCAAGGCCCTCAAATCTTCGCTGGCGAGATACGGTCCGGTGGCGTTCTTCTGGAAGCCACGCACCCACTTGCGTAGCTTCTCTCGAGCGTTTTCCCTTGCCTCCGCTGAAGGAAGGTCGTCTAACGCCTCGGCCAAACGACTCTTGCAGACTGTACAGTTCTGCGGGTCCCAGTATTTCAGGTCGCCTCTCTTGGCGGCGCAGGGGGCGTGGGTCCGGCACGCCTTGTGCCCGTAGAAGTCCGGGCGCTTCACTCCACAGAAGTTGCTTTCACACTTCATATACTCCTCCTGTAAAAGAAAGAGATCATGAGTACATGGAAGGCATAAGAATGACTTACATTACTCTAAAATTAAGATAACTTAATCTAAATTTTTAAGCATTAAAGTAATTCACAAGGTATTATAATGCTTGAGAATAGTGAGTGGGAAAGGAAGTAGATAGACACATACTTGTGAATCCCGCCCAGTCGGTTACTGTAACCTTATCAGTAGGCAATTTCTTTTGTGGCCGAAGATCACAAAACGGAAATCCATATGGATAAGCCGTGGTGGGTAGAAGCTAAGCCTCTAACAGAAATTGCCCGCGAGGTGTAGCAGGGACTGAGACCACTCAGATCCCTGGGTAGAAGGGGACTAGGAGAAACCCCTTATTAGATATAGGTTCCGGCAATCGGCTGCACTAAGACACACAGAGTATGCTGGAATATTGTAATGTGCAATCAGACAGCACAGCCAGAATTTTAGATGGTAAGACAATACCTATATATGGAAGTGGCTAAGCCATCTGGCTGCAGTATGTTGGCTGTCGGCATGTTGTCGGCAGGTATGAGAAGGGGTGCATGTCCCTTAACATCTCCGGGGGGGTGCCGGCAGACCGACGGCACGCCGGAGGCCGGTCCTGCAGGGTGGAAGGCATCAAGACAGACACATTGAGTCTGTGCCGGCGGTCACCGGCAGGAGGCGGCGGCTCCGGCAGCCGAAGGCTGACGGCCTGGTGAGCTTGGATCAATTCATAAGATGGATATGTATACCTAGACCGCCGGCAATCAATGCCGGCACGCCGGTGGCCGGCACCGAAGGTCGGCCAGCTGTTACTAGGTAAAATGAGGGGTGGGACGTCGGCTGTATGTCGACGGAAGGCGGCAGCCTCCGGCACACGGAAGGCTGACGTCTTAGAGGGGGGAGAGCATCTTATGAAAGAATGTCACCTGAGGTAAAGGCGGTATCGCCGGCGGTGGAGGCGGCAAGAGACCGGCACCAGGATAGACGGAGAGAAAGGTAAGGAGGGATGGAAGGGGTAAGATTTCATACCCCTCCGGCATCCCTCCGGAGAGAGTGCACTCATGATAGGAGTGGATACTCCTAGCATCCGGCAGCAGGGAGCCGGCAGTCGGCCGGGTGCCTGGGGTAACCCAAGGGAGGGTTAGAGGGCACTCAAGAAGGGGGAAACCCCCGCCGGCCGGACTGCTGCCGGCAACTACCCCCATAGAATGCTATGAAGGGTATGTGTACCAGAGCGGCCAGCTCAGCAGGAGAGCAAGTTAGCCCTACCACTCCACCCAAGGGAGGAGTTGTAGGACTAAGGACAGATGTGTATAGGCAAGCCTACACCAAAGGGATAGGTGGGGAGGAAGAAGATGAGGGGTCTTTCTATAGGGGAGACTCTGTATGAGAACAGCCACCAAGGAGAGGGAGAACGCTCCCTAACCTAGGTTAGGTAACCCAGAATGAGAATGGTACAGGAGTACCGTCTCAAACTATAATAGTGCAGAGTCAACCCCCAGAGCTTAACCTAGAGAAGGAGGGCTAACTCCTAGGCTAGGTAAGCTGAAAGACACATCGCAAGTTGCAGGGAGGGAGGGCAGAGCCGTTCCTTATTTCTCGGTCACGACCCTAAGGGAGGATCATTCCCTTAGGGTAGACAGAGAAGCGATAAATGCTCTGTTTGAAGACAAGATTCCCCTATATAGAAGGGGAAGCAAGGCCACACAGAGGGAACGCCCGCAGGCAGGGGGATTAGGGAGCATATAGGGGTTCCTACATTAAGTTAGGGTGGAAAGATACGCAATCAACCCGGTCCCCTATATGGTCCCCGAAGGCGAAAACACTTACATCACAGTTAATAGTATGTTTAATAATGCCACAATCTTCATAACTTAACCTAGGAACACTGGTATATATCATGCATGAAAACAAGCACTAGGCTATCCAGCCTAGGGGCTAAGCTAGCGATCTAGTATGGGGTCGAACGGCGACCGAGTCTGAAGAGCGCTAAAACACGATATAAGTAATTCCTAGCTATGAAGACTAAATAACTAATAATATTAATTAGTTAAGTGACCGGAGAAGGCTGTTCTGGCTAACTAAATAAAGCATGCGGTATGAACAGCGACGCCATGAAATGGCGCGTCCGGGATCGGCACAGCTCGGCCACAAAACTCAATATTTTATGAAAAGTAGAAGTTACTTTACGGCTAGAGCTTATTTAAACAATACTGGGACCTGGTACTCGACTTTCCAGAAGAAGGCGAGGCTGAAGGTAGCGACATAACGGCGATGTAAGCAGATGAAAAACGTACTCAAGGAAAATCCGACCAAAGCAAGGAGCTACAGGCTGAAGGATGAGGACGGACGTGACGTCATTTAGCAATGGCGCCCGTTTGTTTACGTTTCGAGTACCAAAAGCAGCCACAGACGAGTGTAACTGTGGAACGGCTCCCCAGTTATTCTCCACCTTTCCATATCGAAGTGTTAACTCTATATGGGGTGCAGATAGCTATGTGGCGTGTTAATACATGCGTCCCCTGTTGATATACGATATCCTAGAGGGAAACCTTTAAGGTACTCGCACCAGAAGTTAGAATTCTGTGATAACCTTTAGTTTAATTCTCTGGGAATATCCCTGTAGTTAAATATACCCTAGGAAGCTACTGAAGGAACCTTCCATCAGGACGTCATGGCTTGAGCCCAAAAATGTGGGTTGGAAATTAATAAAGAAAAGAGTAATACAGTATTATGATTTACAATATGAAAGAAAAGCCAGATAACATAGAGGGAATCAAAGTAGTAGAAAGTTTGACATAATTAGGAATAAAGCTAGACAATAGTAGGAATATATTTAAAACTCAGAAAAGGGTAATGATAGAAAAGGCACAAAAATTAGCTAATCATGTTATTTTTATTAGTAAAATAAATTTTTGAATATACTTACCCGATAATCATGTAGCTGTCAACTCCGTTGCCCGACAGAATTCTATGGAGGGATACGCCAGCTATCACAATACTAGAAGGGGGTGTACTTACCAGCGCCACCTGTGGCCAGGTACTATAGTACTTCTTGTTGACACCTCCTCAATTTTTCCTCGGTCCACTGGTTCTCTATGGGGAGGAAGGGAGGGTCAATTAAATCATGATTATCGGGTAAGTATATTCAAAAATTTATTTTACTAATAAAAATAACATTTTTCAATATTAAACTTACCCGATAATCATGTAGCTGATTCACACCCAGGGGGGTGGGTGAAAACCAGTGTACAAGATTAAAGGATAGCTAAGTATCCCATATTTCATATAACAGTTATCTCAAATAACAATGAAATAATAAGTACCTGGTAAGGAAGTCGAATTGAACCGTTACTCTGCCTCTTTTTTAAGTTCGTCTTCCTTACTGAGCGCAGCGTTCCTCTTGGAGGCTGAATCAACTCAAAGGTGCTAAAGTATATAGGGCTGCAACCCCTACTAAAGGACCTCTACACAACCTCTAACCCAGGCGCTTCTCAAGAATGAATTGACCACCCGCCAAATCAAAAGGATGCGGAAGGCTTCTTAGCCTACCGTAACAACCATAAAAACAACAATAAAAGCATTCAAGAGAAAGGTTAAAAAAGGTTATGGGATTAAGGGAATGTAGTGGCTGAGCCCTCACCTACTACTGCACTCGCTGCTACGAATGGTCCCAGGGTGTAGCAGTTCTCGTAAAGAGACTGGACATCTTTAAGATAAAATGATGCAAACACTGACTTGCTCCTCCAATAGGTTGCATCCATTATGCTCTGCAGAGAACGGTTTTTATTAAAGGCCATCGAAGTAGCTACGGCTCTTACTTCGTGGGTCCTTACCTTCAGCAATGCAAGGTCTTCCTCCTTTAAGTGAGAATGGGCTTCTCTAATCAGAAGCCTTATATAATACGAAACCCCGTTCTTGGACATGGGCCTCGAAGGTTTCTTGATGGCACACCATAAGGCTTCTGACTGTCCTCGAATAGGTTTAGACCTATTAAGATAATACTTGAGAGCTCTGACAGGGCAAAGAACTCTCTCTAGTTCGTTACCTACCATGTTGGAGAGGCTAGGTATTTCAAACGATCTAGGCCAAGGACGTGAAGGAAGTTCGTTCTTTGCTAGGAATCCGAGCTGAAAAGAACATGTTGCAGATTCGGTCGTGAAACCAATGTTCTTGCTGAAGGCATGAACCTCACTGACTCTCTTAGCTGTTGCAAGGCAGACGAGAAAAAGAGTCTTGAGGGTAAGGTCCTTGAAGGAAGCTGACTGGAGAGGTTCGAACCTAGGTGACATAAGGAACCTTAAGACTACGTCTAGGTTCCAGCCTGGAGTGGATAGACGACGCTCTTTAGAAGTCTCAAAAGACTTAAGGATGTCTTGAAGGTCCTTGTTGGAAGAAAGGTCCAAACCTCTGTGGCGGAGAACTGAAGCCAACATACTCCTGTACCCTTTAATCGTAGGGGCTGAAAGGGATCTCTCATTCCTAAGATGTAATAGGAAGTCAGCTATTTGGGTCACAGAGGTATTGGTAGAGGATACTGAATTGGCTCTACACCAGCTCCGGAAGACTTCCCACTTAGATTGGTAGACTCTACGAGTGGAAACCCTTCTTGCTCTGGCAATCGCACTGGCTGCCTCCTTCGAAAAGCCTCTAGCTCTAGCGAATCTTTCGACAGTCTGAAGGCAGTCAGCCGAAGAGCGTGGAGGTTTGGGTGCAACCTGTCTACGTGAGGTTGACGTAGAAGGTCCACTCTTAGAGGTAGAGTCCTGGGGATGTCGACTAGCCATTGAAGTACCTCTGTGAACCATTCTCTTGCAGGCCAAAGGGGAGCAACCAGCGTCAGCCGTGTCCCTTCGTGCGAGATGAATTTCTGCAGGACTTTGTTTATTATCTTGAACGGTGGGAATGCGTAAAGGTCGAGATGGGACCAGTTCAGCAGAAAAGCATCCACATGAACTGCTGCAGGGTCTGGAACTGGGGAACAGTACAGCGGAAGTCTCTTGGTCATGGAGGTGGCAAACAGATCTATGGTAGGTTGACCCCACAAGGTCCAAAGTCTGTTGCACACACTCTTGTGGAGGGTCCATTCCGTGGGAATGACCTGATTCCTTCTGCTTAGGCGATCTGCTGAGACGTTCATGTTGCCCTGAATGAACCTCGTGACCAAAGTGAGGTTTTGACTTCTTGACCAAATGAGGAGGTCCCTTGCGATCTCGTATAGGCTCCTCGAATGGGTCCCTCCTTGCTTGGAGATGTAAGCCAAGGCTGTGGTGTTGTCTGAGTTCACCTCCACCACCTTGCCTAGCAGGAGGGACTTGAAGTTCAGCAGGGCTAAATGAACTGCTAGTAGCTCCTTGCAGTTGATGTGGAGCGTTCCCTGTTCCTCGTTCCACGTTCCCGAGCATTCCCGTCCGTTCAAGGTCGCACCCCAGCCCGAGTCCGATGCATCTGAGAAGAGATGAAGATTGGGGGTCTGAATAGCCAACGATAGGCCCTCCCTGAGAAGGAGATTGGTCTTCCACCACAAGAGAGTGGTCTTCATCTCTTTGGTGACTGGGATAGAGACTGCTTCGAGAGTCAAACCCTTGTCCCAATGAGCTGCAAGATGGAATTGAAGAGGGCGGAGGTGGAGTCTCCCTAGCTCGACGAACAGGGCCAGTGATGAAAGGGTCCCTGTGAGACTCATCCACTGTCTCACCGAGCAACTGCTCCTCTTCAGCATGCTCATGATGCAATCTAGGGCTTGGCTTATCCTTGGGGCCGATGGAAAAGCCCGAAAATCCTGACTCCGAATCTCCATTCCCAGGTACACAATGGATTGGGAGGGAATGAGCTGAGACTTTTCTATGTTGACTAACAGACCCAGTACTCTGATTAAGTCCAAAGTCCAGTTGAGACTCTCCAGACAGCGACGACTCGTGGAGGCTCTCAACAGCCAGTCGTCTAAGTAGAGGGAGGCTCTGATGTCCGATAAGTGGAGGAATTTTGCTATATTCCTCATCAGATGCGTGAACACCATAGGAGCTGTGCTTAGGCCAAAACACAGGGCTTGGAATTGGTAGACAACCTTTCCAAAAACGAATCTCAGGAAAGGTTGGGAGTCTGGATGAATAGGAACGTGAAAGTAGGCATCTTTCAAGTCCAACGAGACCATCCAGTCCTCCTGCCTGACCGCTGCTAGGACCGACTTCGTCGTCTCCATCGTGAACGTCTGCTTGGTGACATACGCATTGAGCGCGCTGACGTCCAGCACCGGTCTCCAACCTCCTGTCTTCTTGGCCACCAGAAAGAGACGGTTGTAGAAGCCCGGGGATTGATGGTCCCGGACTATAACCACTGCCTTCTTCTGCACAAGTAGCGACACCTCCTGGTGCAACGCTAGCCTCTTGTCCTCTTCTTTGTAGTTGGGAGAGAGGTTGATGGGAGATGTGGTCAGAGGGGGTTTGTGGCAGAATGGAATCCTGTAACCCTCCCTCAGCCAACTGACAGACTGGGCGTCTGCACCTCTCTTTTCCCAGGCTTGCCAGAAGCTCTTGAGTCTGGCTCCTACTGCTGTCTGGAGATGCGGAGAGTCAGTTTTTTCCCTTAGAAGCCTTGGAACCTTTCCTAGACTTGCTCCTGGAAGAGTCTGGACGGGAGCTTCCTCGGCTGGGGGCTCTACCACGAAAGGGCGGTATGAACCTCGTAGCAGGAGTATCAGCCACTGGGGTGCGATAAGTCCTGGGGACTGAGGTAGCAACCTTAGTCTTACGAGCCGATGAGGCTACAAGATCATGTGTGTCCTTTTGTATCAGGGCAGCAGACAAGTCCTTAACCAGCTCTTCGGGGAAGAGGAACTTCGAGAGCGGAGCGAAAAGGAGTTGAGACCTTTGACAAGGTGTAATGCTGGAGGAAAGGAAGGTACATAGCTGTTCCCTTTTCTTAAGAACCCCTGACACAAACATCGACGCAAGCTCGCCAGATCCATCTCTAATGGCCTTATCCATGCAGGACATTAATAGCATGGCAGAATCCTTGTCCGCAGGGGAGGTCTTCTTGCTGAGGGCCCCCAGGCACCAGTCTAGGAAGTTGAACATCTCAAATGCTCTAAAAACACCCTTCAGGAAGTGATCAAGGTCTGAGAAGGTCCAGCAAACCTTAGAGCGCCTCATTGCTGTTCTACGAGGCGAGTCTACCAGACTTGAGAAGTCAGCCTGGGCAGAGGCAGGTACTCCCAAGCCTGGTTCCTCTCCTGTGGCATACCAAACGCCCGCTTTAGAAGTGAGCTTAGTCGGAGGAAACATGAACGAAGTCTTTCCAAGGTGTTGCTTAGTCTGCAACCACTCCCCTAAGATCCTTAACGCTCTCTTAGAGGACCTTGCTAGGACTAGCTTAGTATAGGTAGACTTAGCTGGCTGCATGCCCAGCGAAAACTCAGATGGCGGAGAGCGGGGAATAGCAGAGACAAAGTGGTCTGGGTATACCTCCCTAAACAGAGCCAAGACCTTACGAAAGTCAATAGAAGGTGGAGAAGACTTGGATTCATCCACGTCTGATGAGGGATCCAGGTGTGCCGCCTCATCATCAGACGCCTCATCACCAGAGTGTAGCGAAGAGATCGGAAAGGTATGCTGAACAGCAGAGTCAGTACGAGCTGGAACAACAATATTAGTGGTTTCCTCTTCAAGACTCTGTTGAGGGAACACCTGAGGCTCAGACTGCAAGGGCTGATCAAAAGAAGTAGCAGAAGGTAGGCGCATGGGTGGAGGAGGCTGACTCCTAGCATGAGTGACTGAACTCAAGGGTTGCGCTTGCTGAGCGGAAGGCGGATGCGCAGTAGCAAGTTCCTGAGGAACGAGTTGAGGTTCCTGAGGTGTGGGCTGAGAGCGATGAGGTAGTGGCTGCGCAGAACACAGTAATTGTCTCGCGAGTTGAGGCTCCTGAGGCGCAAGGCTAAGGTGTTGTGGTTGCTTTGAGGAGGGTTGAGCTCGCTGCAGCGAGAGCTGAGGAGACTGACTCATGGAAGGGAGAGGTTGTTGTACCTCAAGAGAGTGTTGCCTCACTGGTGGAACTGCAAGTGGAAGCGGAGGAAGTAAGGAATGATCTTCCTGTTCCCATTGCTGAGGTTGCCTTAAGGAAGGCGGAGGGAGCTGCACACCACTGGAAACAGTAAACTCAGAACGTGCTAAGGTATTCTGAGGAGCCTCAACATCGTACGCCTGGCAGGCAGTACTGCGGTCAGGCGGAGCGATCGCAGGAGGAGGTGTAACCTGCTCAGCCTGACACTCACGCATCAGGACCGCAAGTTGTGACTGCATGGACTGCAGTAGAGTCAACTTGGGGTCGGCAGACACTAAGGTCTGCTGAGGTAAAGCCTTAACAGCAGAGATCTGTTGTGGCAGAACCTTACTCCTCTTAGGCGGAGTGCATTCAACTGATGACTGCGGCGAGTCAGAGCTGATCCAATGACTGCAGCCCGGTTGAGTTCTTGAGGTCTGGACTCTGCGTTTGAGTGGTCTCGAGACCTGAGTCCAGCGTTTCTTCCCTGACAAATGCTCAGCAGACGAGTAAAAGACGGGCTCAATCGTCTGCAGGTGGGAGTGACGGTCTCTGGAAGACACGCCCGCAACCACCGAGGATACTTCTGTGCGCCGATCAAGGCCTGCCGAACCCTTTTGCCCTTCGACATTGCTTCTCCCCTGGGCTTGGGAGCTTGCAAGAGGTCCCGGACTGGGAGGACGACTGGCACGCACAGAAGTATCCTCACGCACCACACTGACACTGACACTAGCACTTGGCACTGCACTGACACTAGCACTCGTCACAGCACTGGCACTAATTCCACCCACTGCACTCTTGACCTTAAGTTCCTTGACTTCGGCCATAAGAGACTTATGATCACTTACCACTGACTCTACTTTATCGCCTAAGGCCTGAATGGCACGCAAAACAACAGACATATCAGGCTGAGGGCAAATAGTAGGTTCGGGGGTAGCCACTACAGGGGTAGGAAAAGGTAGGGGATCATGAGGTGAGAAGAACTCCTCCTAACTCTCTCTCTCTCTAACTTGGTTGAGTACTTAAGAAGACGGACAAAATCAAGTTCCGAAAGTCCGGCGCATTCCTCACATCGATCTTCTAACTGACAGGGCCTTTCCCTACAGTCAGAACAAGCGGTGTGAGGATCTATCGAGGCCTTCGGAATACGCCTATTACAAGACCTACATCGTCTATGGGTGGGGGCTTGTGAAATGTCAGACATCTTGAATCAAAAGAGTTAGCCAAGTGGGGTTTCAAAATCAAGCAAAAGATCGTTAACCGTTAAATCAGAACTAAATAATAGCTACCTAAGCTAATATAGAAGTTTTCCAGTAAAGCGACAGCCGAAATCTGAGAGAATACTTCACCAAAAGCCGTGAAAATACTCGAAGATCATAAGCGTATCCCAGAACGTCTTGCCGGAAGCACGACAGAGGAAAAATTGAGGAGGTGTCAACAAGAAGTACTATAGTACCTGGCCACAGGTGGCGCTGGTAAGTACACCCCCTTCTAGTATTGTGATAGCTGGCGTATCCCTCCATAGAATTCTGTCGGGCAACGGAGTTGACAGCTACATGATTATCGGGTAAGTTTAATATTGAAAATAACATATTCAGTTATAGAGAAAAGTTGCAATAAAGTAATGATAGGAAAAACGTTCTGGAAAAGTATTGCTTTACCATCTATTTTGTATGGAACAAATGTTATAAATCTAACAGAAACTGAAATAGAGAAACTACAAAGAATAGAGAATGGGGTATACAGGAAGATTTTAGGTGCCACTAAAAGCACAGCTAATACTACTCTAAGAGGGGAGATAGGTGCATCTTCTATGAAAGCAAAGGTGATGGATGGGAAGCTGCAGTACTTAAATCGTACCCTGAATGGAAAGAAGGAAATACTGAAAATAATTATCCAGGATATTCAAGAAAAAGAAGGAAGATGGTGGAAACAACCTGCAAAGTATTTGGAAGAATTAAGTTTAGGCATAAGACAAATAGGACGAATGAACAAGGCAGAAATAAAAACGGAAACCAGAAAGTGGGATACTGAAAAGTGGAAAGAAGAAATAGAAAGTAAAGTGAGCTTAGAAATATATAGAACGTGGAAGAAAGAAATTAAAGAAGAGTTAATTTATGACAATACATTTGCTTCAGTGATATTTTTTAGAGCAAGAACTAATACGTTAAAACTAAACATTGTAAATAGACACAATGGAGGGAATGTAAACTGTAATTTTTGTGAAAATGAGGAGGAAGATTTGATACATTTTTGTTGTTTTGCCAGGAATATAGAAAAGAAAGGAATGAAGTAATTGAGCTACAACAACCATACGACGAAGACCCAAAGAAAATAGTAGGATTATTTTTATTTAGTGAAACAAATATAGAAAAGAAAAAAGAAGTATTAAACATATTGTGGAAGAAAAGACAAAACAGTACAAGAAGGTAAACGTTAGAGGCGCCGTTGTAAAGGCTATGCCTCACCCCAGAACCTGAACCTATTATCATTATTATTATTATTATTATTATCATTTTCGTTGTTGCCAATTTTAGCTAAATTACGACTATTAACTGTTTAAAGGTCGCTCATGATTCATGAGTCATGAATAGCAGAGGCAAGGGACAGTGACATTGCCCTAGCAAGCAGGACAGTGCCCTAAAGACTGACTATATATTATATGATAAGCGCCCAAGCTAGGACCAGGGAGGGCCTGGTAATGTCTGCTGATAACTCAGAAGACAGACCTATAAGCTCTCCCAAACGCCCTAACCTTAGCTCACAAGGATGGTGAGTTGCAGCGACCAAAGGAACTAACAAGTTTGAGCGGGACTCGAACCCCAGTCTGGCGATGACCAGTCAGGGACGTGACCACATTGGCCACCGCGACCGTTAACGGATCTTTAGTACTATTATTGGAATTTCTTTTGGTAATAACGATCTTAATGAAAATCTTAAGTTTTACTTTTATTCTTTTATGTACTTTAAGATAATTTGGGAAAATTATACCTTTTACTGGTTTTTACAACATAATTGGGTACAGTATTTCTAAACTTTCTATTGAGATTTTTCATTATATCCCCCATGGTTCTTGATGCAGAACTGCTCACTTTGCAAAATAAGTTTGCAATCACTCTATTAAATAAGTAAAGTACAATGCTTAATTTCTACTCAGAATTACATTTGAACTTCCTCTATAAATGAAGGCATCGTTGCAAAGTCTATGCCTCAACCTTGAACCACAAAATGTCTTAATTAAAATATAAAAATAAGTTGGTATGATCCCTTATTAGCAGTTTTGGCAACCTATTGTATTTTCAAACTCTTCTTTTAACATTTATGACCAGATTTATGTATTCCAACAGCTCTCTGCTTAGATTTTACAACAAATCGGTCTCCTTAATTTTGGTTATGAAAATACGTTATCTTCTTTGCATAAGCGACAGACAAATATAATTTATGTCGTTTCCTTTGAATTTTTATTTTGAGCATATTTAACCTCTTATTTTTAGAATGTCTTTGTCCATGTCAATTTCTCTAACTTAAGACTGTGGGCCATTCCCTTCTGCGAATCTCAAGTTTTTCTTCCCTGTTTACTCTTTCCTCTCAATAAATCTTTTCTTAATTTCTTTTCTTCAGTGTCCTCTTCCCCTACTCTTTTATTTCATCTATTTTTTTTTTATATTTTATAATTACTACTGTGAAGAATATTCTTCATTATTAATGTTTCATTCTTATTTAGCTCATGCACGACTTAGTTTAGGTAACCATCTCCATTTTCTTGTTTGTCTCTTGTCAATCAAGATCTATAGCCAGTAATAAAACCGTGTTAATGTATGGATTGGGCTCTAGGACTTGGAGGAAGCAAAGCTTGAGAGAACAGAGATGAAATTGCTGAGGTAAATAATGGGAATATCACTGCTTGAAAGATTGGAAAATGATGTGATAGGAAGAATGACAGGCATAGTAAAGATTACAGAAGTGATGAGTCACGACTGAGATTACATGGGCCCGTGTTGAGTATGTGTAGGGTGTGAGGAGAGCTTGGGAGGAACCTGTTAAGGGGAGAAGATCGACATGGAGGCAGAGAATTAGATGGTGAGATAAGATGAAGGATGATATGGAGAGAAGAGATTTGATGAAGAGGATGCCTTTGATAGAATGCATTGGAGAGGGCTCATCAGCCAACAGACCCCTTAATGTAAGGACAGCAGTGGGAAAAGAAAATACCGATTTGTAGGAAACAAGATCGATTACAAATTTGTTTTAAAGCTGTTGAGAATATTTGGCAATTTAATAAACTACATGCTCGAGTTAGGATATGGCATAATTTATCATTTAAACACTGTTATTTACATGTTCTTGCATACAGTATTTTTGATAACTTTATGAGAAACTTCAGGCATTTTCCAAAAGAATGAGGCCTACCTGCCCTCTCTAAGACAAAAATTAAGGCTGTTAGAGCAATTTAAAAAAAAAAAGATACAGCAAAATGTGCTTGAAAGTTCAACATACCTTGGGGGTAAAAGGGTTTCCTGCTTAGACTAGGCATAACTCTCTCGTATTCATTGATATGAGATAGACCCTTTTTACCTTGCTAAGTTGGTAAACAATACACCACCTCCAGTCTCAAAGCTCCTTTCTATTTTACATTTCTCTTCAAATACTGCCACAAACTCTTCATGCTCAGTAAACTGGCTAGTACAGTGGTAACGTTTCTGCCTAGCATTTGCATGTTGGCAGATTTTTATATATTTTCAAAAAAATTAGTCCAGTTTGTGTCTCCTTCTGTGAACTGTAACTATAGAATAGGCCTAAATGAGATGGTTTTACATAAAAGATTATACAGCACATAAAGTAATTTTATTACTTTTTATATCTTTTATCATCATACAACGGTATGATAAAAAATATTTCCAGGAATTTGCATCAAATTACATTTTGTTTGCTCATATAGGTTTGTATAAAAAACACACCATGCCCTATTTTTCACCCTGTAATAAATCTAGACAAGTTGGCATTAATAAACACACAATAAATTGTAAAGATAATGCTTCAAATGCTGTTAGTAATTCTTTCAGTGTTTAGCAAGCACTATTAGCATCTTGGGATGGTGGCTAATACCAGTGGCTCATGAACTATGATTCATGGATGGTATTCTATCCATTTTCTGCAATAGAAATTAAACTATCAATCAGCTTCAATGGGAAGCATTCAGAAGGTTCAATGCCAAGAGGCATTTTGAATTCCTACGTGGATTAGGTTAGGCTACTGTTCTCTACCAATCAACTTGCAACTTCCTGAACAAAGTTAAATCTAACGTAGTTCCTGTATTGGTAATTGCACTTTTTGATACTTCAAGCAAAATTTTTTTGGAATAAATTTAATGATAAAAATTTTAATAATTTTAGTTTTAATAATTATTTCAATAATAATTTTAATAGTGGAATTGGTGGTGTAACCAGTTGTTTTAGCCGTCGGTAAGCACTGAAAACGTTGTAGAGGCCATGCAGTAAGTGCAAGTGTTGGTGAGGCAGTGATTTTTGCATTCCTTTATTGAGATATCATGTACCTTTCTTTGAAAGGCAACAATCCAAGCTATCTATATTAGCAACTGTGGCATCTAGGACCAAGTGTAATAGATTTCTAAAAACAAACCAACTATTAATTAAGGGATTTTGACGAAGGAAAAATCTATTTCTGGGAAGAGACCTGTGATGCCCGGTGAAAGAAGTCCTTCTTTACACTTTTCTAATCTAAATCTTCCAAATATACTAGAGAAAGATAAAAGCATGGAATGCAGAGGTTACTACCCTCGCGCGATCACCTTGTGGGTGTCGTGTATACAACAGGGGCGTGTGAAAACCACTATTCACAGGCTGTCTTCCATTTAGATAATCCCTTCATCAAAGGGGAGGGTCGTAACAGGCCCTAGAGAACACAGTTGGACTACCCCACCGACACCTACTACGCGCGCTCTCCAGGTCATCCTTCTGTTTTGGACTTGCCCGCTAAGTCGTTAAACAAACCAACTACTAATTATGACACATAGCAATGAGATAGTTTCAAAAAATTTCAGGACAAAGGTCTAACAAAGTTACACAGCCTACGAGTATCAGCCATCTATCTTGAGATGCTAGGTTGAGTCTTTAATAATAGCACTTGAAGCATTATTCATCTATATAAGCCATAAAATAAATAATCCCCAGATATGTGATATATCTATCTTGTAAAAAAATTCATTGATATAAGAAAAGATAAATAATTTCACTGGACTACGAGTCCCCAAACGTCCACCCTTTATATAAATAGCTTCATCTATATTCACAAAATGGTTAAAAAATTTAAGCAAAAAGTACTCTGAGATCATTTTTAACATATAAAATTCACAAAAAAATAAAAAAGATATTATATTATCTTTCCTAAAAAATTATAAAGACATACATGTATAAAAATAAGGCTACTGTTAACAATTAACGGAAGACAGAAATCCTCAAAGATTGAAAGGACTTGCAGTATAATTTTTGTCAGGAGTATTCTGTACAAATAATTCATCTTCTGATTCTGAATCAAATATCGTTCCTATATTTTTCAAATCCATTCTGCGGAGGTTTAAACTTGGAGGGGGCTCTCCTTGCATCTGGTATTCCTCGGAGCTGTTTCGGATACTATAGCCAAAGTACTGGAAAATTCCTGTGAAAAATCATAATAATGAAATGCCGAATAAGATTATCCAACACAGAATTCTATCATCTAAATAATGAAAAAAGTCACAACAGTCTATCAATCAGAAAGCTTTATTTAACAAAATATTGTTCACTGATGCATATTCATCTCAAATGCTGTTAACTAACTGAGAAAAAGAAAGTGAAAAATTACAATAATTGTGATTTCATACAAACAGTCTATGACAAACTAATGTCAAATATTCAAGTTAAGAAGAAGAAAATTAAAGAATGGAGTAAACTCATTTACTGAATCTCCAGTTATATAAAACAGAAGATACATGCACAGGAGAAATAATGAAAAGTAAATATCAGTGCACACAATAATACATCAAAGCATAAAAATTAATACAAGGAAGGTTATCACTATCAAAATTATAATATATACATGCACACTATTAGCAGAAATTTGCAAAATTATAAAAAATCAATAAATGACATTTTCAAAATATGTAGAGTATAAAATACAAATAAACACTGTTCACCAATTTTATGGCTGTATTAAAATTCTTGCCTAGCAATAAATCATTGCAAAATTTCATATGATGTTCCAGTCCTTTTGGTTGGAAATTATTACTAAGCTTCCTTTTGGAACTTCTTGAAATAGAACATACAGTATAGTCCCTCTCTCTCTTTATATATATATATATATATATATATATATATATATATATATATATATATATATATATATATTTATATATATATATACATATGTATGTATATATATACATATGTATGTATATATATATATATATATATATATATATATATATATATATATATATATATATATATATATAGTCAAATAAGCCATGCATCCATTTTGGATATCGACTACACAAGAGGTAGATCATTCATACAATTATCTTTGAAAAATTGCAGATATGTTTCTTGAGGGAAAAAGTTTATCTTTTTGAAACATCAGCCCTCTACCTATAACTACCTGAAATTTATTACAAAAGATAAAGGAATTCAATTTTATAATATTCTCAAAAAATAAAGTCTAAAGATGTGGATGGGCATATCTAAGAGAAGGCTAAATGGAATTCAATGATACTTTCCAAATTGGCATTACATATAATTATGTTAAAACACATTAGTTTTCAGAATTTTAGTTAAAGAATTTCATACAAATTAATAAAATATGGACGTTTATAAATGCAACCTATTTAAACAAGAAATTACTTTTTAAGATATCTGACACTGGTATTTTGACCTTAGTTTAAATATCATTTGAAAATTGGTAGATTTCTTCAGCAATAAACATAGTATTCCCAAACATTGTAATGGGGCCTAATGGCATTGACACGCCCCCTATGAATCTACATGCAGTTCAGCACTTATTTGGACTTCTTAAAGACAGAACGTACAACATGAAGGCATGCAAACAAGAACTAAGATGGAGTGCCATAAAGAGCAGAGATTTTGTGCAGGAAATTACCCTTCCATTGTAGTGCCTTCTTTTATCACTAACAGCCAATTAGCCATGCAAACTGACAGGGAAACCAGGAATGCAAAACATGAGCTCACAATTTGCTGGTATTTACATTTCAATCACTGAAATATCAAAGTACTGTGTTGTGCTACTACCATAATGCATATACTAAATTGAATAGTTATTCCATAAGGACCAGTCTAAATTGTACATGTGTGGCTATGCATATTCACATTATCAGGAAATCATTATGATGAATATATGGTCTGTCCAAGTTCTGCTATCCATCAGTATTTCCTCTTAGAAGATATGATTAAAATCGTTTATTTTTTTCAGTTCTATGTCCTATAACCAAAATAGAAATGGAAACTTGGATGAAGTAAGAAATTCAAAAAGAAAAAAAAAAACACTGACGTGAAATTAAAATGAAAGTTAGTATCGATTAATATCTAAAGAAACTCTGAGGTGTTAATGAGAAACGAAAGTAGCATAAGAATTGTGTTAGTGAAAAAATTAATATAAATACAGTACTCAAGAGTAACTTTACTGGGCCAAGTTATTGACAAAAACCAATGTAATATTTGTTCCAACAATGCAAATCTTCATCTTTTGGAAAGGAATATATTTTGAGTAAGTAGCTTCAATCACTGAAGATTGATAATCGCGTAGTGGCAGCAGTTGACTGAAGGGGTGTATCCATTCACTCACCTGTCTACATGCCATCACATGATAATTCATCTCCACTGCTGCTTGAGAACATTGACTTGGGTTTTCTGAAGTTATTACCATCTTTACAGCTTTGTTTTTATGCAATTTAACAGTGTTTGGTTGTCCTTTGCATTAAAGGTGATCAATGTACTTATCCCGGCCAAGATCATGGGTGTGGCCACATAATGTTCTCATCACGATCGATCCTCATACCTTTTGTTTTACGAATCCTCCTTCAAAGGAGTGTGAAAGTGGTTGTGTACCAGTGGCAGACGTTCAGCTGAAAACATAAAAACACCAAAAAAACCGCTGTAGTTGTCATTGGAAGTAATACACCTCCCTTCACTCCAACAACTCCATTTGGTTTCATGTCTCCTGTGATTTACAGGCTTCTGAAACATCAAAAGCCTATGCCTTACATTAGGTAAGGCATATCTGTAACCCCACCTTCTTCATAAAATGTTTCTCACTGATCTTTTGGGTGCATGATCCTGGGAACCTTTGTCATGGTTGTGGATAACCCTTTTCTGCACTCTGCTTGCATAAAATCTTACTTCTTATTAGTGAATATCCACCATATGCCTGAACAGCGGCCTTCATTACCTGTCCCTCCACCTTCTGAAATACCAGAAATCTCTCCAGGGTTTCCATTTAAGAAAAAGTTATTGAAGGTTCTAAGGCTACCCCTGGCCTCTTGTGGGTTCCTTTCTTTGCTACTTTCTTAGAACATTTAAAGGCTGTAGGGAAGAGGTGAGTGATATGTGTAGTAGATGTAAGGAGAGAAAGAAATGACATGTTTTTTCATCTCATTCCATTTTTCCTCGAATAGAAACTCTTCTTTTGTTAAATAAAAAATGTACAAAAAAGGGGAAAGTGTTGATAGTGCATGCCTTAGGAATGCCACGGTCAATGGTATCAACTACCATTCATGATGAAGGATGCATTTGTACATGTGTATGTTCTTTTCCTTAAAATACTTAAGCATGATTTATCATATTTTTGGTAATATGAGACATTTTAAGACATTACATTTAGTTTATATAAAAAACTGGTTTATGCCATAGCTTCCGGAATCAATTACAAATCTTCACTAACACAGTAAAAACACAAGAGAACAACAACCTTTACAATGATTTTTCAAGATCTCAAGTTTGTTTTTTTAAAGGTAAGATTTTCCACCACTTGACAGACTACAGAGCCTTCAGTTCACAACAAAAAGTCTCAATTGGTAAATATGAACCCTATGAAAGGTTCATATTACAAATTTCAATTAAAAGCAAAACTGCAAGATAAGAGCGTGATTTAGTGGGAGGCATTCCATATCGAAATCATGTGAATATTACCCACTTTCCCCTTCTTCAGCCACTTTAACATTATTAAGATTAAGTCATTCAGCAAACAAAAGTCACAGCATGGTATTGAGTGAGTTTGCCATGCCGAGCAGAAGTTACCATTGCTATATTTTCCATCCTTATCGAATAATACATTCAATCTTCACTTCTCCTAAATCTCACAAAGATATGTCTCCAGTTTTATTCTTTAGGGCAGATAATATAAATGGATAAATTCCTTAGCAAACTACTATCCAATGGAAAGGAAACTATATCATCCAGCTAAAGTAAGAGATCAAGGAAATGATTTCCCCAATTACATCATAACATTAGCAAACAGTAATAATAAACCCCAAAGAAAAGAATAAAGATGTCTCGAAAAAAAGACTACATTCGGCAAAAGCATCTCTGAAGCTCTAAGAGCCACTTGCAGCAGACAGTATGACCTATTAACTAATGTTTGCCTTTTTTTCTGGTAAACAGCGATTAAAGTGTCTAAAATGATTTACAATGAGAAAAAATATTATCCCAATTAATGGGCTGGTGATGTAACCAATCAAAATCTAACCAATTTAGAAATTACAATTTTTTTTCATTATTATTACTTGCTAAGCTACAACCCTAGTTGGAAAAGCAGGATGCTATATGCCCAGGGGCACCAACAGGGAAAACAGCCCAGTGAGGAAAGGAAAAAGTGAAAAATAAAATATTTTAAGAAGAGTAACATCATTAAAATAAATATCTCCTATGTAAACTATATAAACTATAAAAAAACAAGAGGAAGAGAAATTAAATAGAACAGCGTGCCCAAGTGTACCCTCAAGCAAGAGAACTCTAACCCAAGACAGTGGAAGACCATGGTACAGAGGCTATGACACTATACCAAGACTAGAGAACAATGGTTTGATTTTGGAGTGTATACATTAACTAGAAGTGAGAATCAGGAAAGACTTTATGTGTTTGGTATGAAGAAACACCACTTAAAGTAGTTAAATATAAAAAAATAAACCTACAGTATCAATCTAGCTTTTACTACTTATAGTTTCATTTGCATAAGCAATAGGACATACATTAAACTATAAAAACAAAACAATCCAAAAGTAGGTGACAATCTTGCTCTACTGGGGAATTAAAATATTTTAATGCTCTTCGCATCCAATAACCAGGTATTGTATATCTTTCAAACAGTAAATTATTAAAAATGAGATCTCATGTCTGACTGAAATTCAAATGAGATTCATGCACAATACAGTAAATGGCTATTGACATTACGCATCACAATTCAAGTACAATGCTTGTAAAACTAGAGCAAAAATCCTAACAAAATACAACAAAGCACAAAGTGGTTATACAAAGATGATTTTCACCACTCTACACTACACTGCATTTTTTCAAATAGATATGGTAGCTGCAAATGCAAATACAAAATGAAATTGATGGTAACAAATGATTAGTACTTACCTATGGCCATCCATATAGCAAATCGAATCCAAGTACCAGACGACAAATTAAACATTAAGTATAAATTAATGATAGCACTGATGGCTGGGATCCATGGAACTAAAGGCACCTGTGGAAAGATAAAAATGGCTGTGTAAGACCAAGTGTAAATGAATATAGTTTATAAGAAGCAATAAAGAAACAATAATAAAAGACACAAATATAATATAGTTATCCATTAACATTTGCAAATTTGATTATTCACAAGGAAACCCACAAACTCTTTAAAGAAATAGTCTGGGCATTCAAGGGATTCAGTTATATAATAAAGAATACACAACAGCATTTATTATTAGCATTATTATTATTTGCAAAAGTACAACCCTAGTTGGAAAAGCAGGATGCCATAAGCCCAGGGTCTCCAACAGGGAAATAGCCTAGTGAGGAAAGGGCAGAAGGAAATAATAGAAGTGATTAACAATTAAAATAAAGGAATTACCATTAAGATGATATTTCCCCAAAAATGAAATTACTCAAGTGCCATATGTGGATGAGATCATGATGAGAGGTAAATGGAGATGGTTTGGGTATGTTCTTTGCACTCCCCAAGAGAGATTAGTTCACCAAACGTTCAACTGGGCTCCACAAGGCACTGGAAGAGTTGGAAGACCTAGGTCTACATGGCTGAGGACTATGAAGTGTGAAGTAGGAGATGATGGATGGAGAAGTATTGAATTAAAAGCTCAAGATAGAGACGACTGGAGAAATCTAGGAGACGATGAATGGAGAAGTATTGAATTAAAAGCTCAAGATAGAGACGACTGGAGAAATCTAGGAGACGATGAATGGAGAAGTATTGAATTAAAAGCTCAAGATAGAGACGACTGGAGAAATCTAGGAGACGATGAATGGAGAAGTATTGAATTAAAAGCTCAAGATAGAGACGAATGGCGAAATCTAACAGAGGACCTTTGTGTCAAAAGGGATAGCAGATGATGAGGATATTTCCAATGGTGATCTACAAATTTTGAGCAGCAAACCAGAAATTGCTCAACTAACAGTAATTTGTTACAATGAGCATGCATTATTGCTATGCTACCGTCTACAATATATTCTCAATTACTTCAACCTTTTGGTTGCTATTTACAGATGCATACCAGGATTTATTATTGACGAGGGGAAAAATGCTTCTCTTGCCATTTTCTTAAAATTATCGACCTATCTCATTTCATATCTAGATAGGGATAGCCTTTGTATACAATAACTTCCATTTAGAGAATCTTCCTTTACTACCCTGTCTATTACCTCATTTTTATTAATTTCCACACGAGAGGAAACCCAGAATGGTCTTCCACTGTCTTGGGTTAGAGTTCTCTTCCTTGAGGGTACACTTGGCATGCTGTTCTGTCTTGTTTCTCTTCCTCTTGTTTTGTTAAATTTTTATAGTCTATATAGGATATATCTATTTTAATGTTGTTACTTTTCTTAAAAATTTAATTTTTCCTTGTTTCCTTTCCTCACTGGGCTATTTTCCCTGTTGGAGCCCCTAGGCTTATAGCATCCTGCTTTTCCAACTAGGCTTGTAGCTTAGCAAGTAATAATAATAATAAGAATGATTTCTTCTGCTGATATGAAATATGAAAGAGCCCCTCTTGAGCTTTTTGAATGAATAGGTGCAGGCTATAAAAACTGGTAAGAAAATCTTATACAGTATTCACTACTGTATTGAAGTCACAGTATAATTGCAATGGTTTTAACATTAGTTATTAATACAAGTTCCAAAGCATTCACTAATGCCATCATTTCTACAATGAATATAGAGGCACAGTTAGATAATTTAGCTACCTATGACTCCTCCTCGTAGACTACGACACATCCAACACCCTTCTCCGACTTTGAGACATCAGTATATAACTTTAATTGATTTTCATATACAGCACCATTTTCATGGAATTTAGAATCAATCTCTTTTATGGGAGAGTCTTTATGACTGATTTTGGGCATATGGATAATTAGGTATGACACAAGGGTGTCTCGAGAATACTTCATTTTCTGAATTCTTTTCCTGTTAAGAGAAACGTAAACAACTTGATCTATTAGTCTGATTCGAAAGAGGTTTGACGATCTTCCCCAACCAAAATCTCTCACAGTTTTTAGGATTTTTTAATATATATATCTATATATATATGTATGTAGCAAGGCTTTATCACATGGCCCACCACATTTCCACAGAGAATATAGATCATTTGATCTTACCATGCTTTGAAACCACCCAACTCCTCATTGAAGTTGAAGACTTAGTTGCCTAGGATAGTATTTTTCTTATTTAAAAGTCGCCTTTAATTTTGCTGGATCGTGCCTTTGGCCTCTTATTCTGTGGATGCCGATTCTCACATAATTTTCCTTTTTTTCTGAATTGTAGGCCCTCTTCAATATGACATCAACCCATCCCTTTTATGCTGCAAATGACTTTTTTTTCTTCTTTGTCATGACTAAAACTCTTACTGCTGGAAAAATCTTTATGCAGATTCAAGTCCTTCTGCCATAAGATGTGGGAATCACTAAACATCCTTCACTTTGTTGTGTCTTCTATCCATATGTTCAAAGTTTTCTCCATCTTTACTAAAACTTTGTCATTTACCTTTGCATGAATGTAGCAATGGATGGGGCCCTGGCGATCCTTGATCGTATCTCTTTTCTTCCCATAGAATCAAGTAACTTCAGCTAGACTTTTTCTCTTTCACAATTAAGAGCCACCACCTGTCAAGCCAACTTTAGCCCTTTGGCTAGCTTTCACTTCACTTGAAACACATTTAGAGGCCATGATTACACAGTACTGTACACAATCACATGGTAAACTTCCATATGTTATACATACATGGACAAGGCTATCACAGTAAAGGATAGAACTCAGGTCCCTTGATACCGGGCACACAACTCTTAACTCAATATGTTCACTGCATATAAGTGGCGTTCTGTGTATACTTTTGTATACTGGTAACAAAAGGTTATTCGCAAGAGGTAAATCTGCATTTGGTGAATTCATGGTCAAGTTCTATTTGTGATGTAAAATTTTTTAAGGAATTCTATAATTTGCTGTTTTCTTGGAACTAGAATACAAAAAATCAAATCTTACTATAAAACTTTCAGGTTAAATAACATACAAGTGGAAATTCAAATGAAATAAACAAGTTATAATAATTAAACACTTGATATCTGACATTTTACCATACTGTACAATAATAAGCTTTTATAGGGTTGGTATACCACCTTTAATTTCAGCTAAAAAAAGGGGGGCATGGCTGAAGAAATTAACCCTTTTACCCCCAGGCTATTTGGAACTTTGCAACCCTTAACCCCCAGGTGTTTTTCTTTTCAAACATATTTTGCAATATATATTTTTTAAATTGCTCTAACAGCCTTAATTTTTGTCATAGAGAGGTCAGGTTGGTCTCATTCTTTTGGAAAATGCCTGAAGTTTCTCATAAAGTTATCAAAAGTATGCAAAAAAAAAAAAATGTAAATAGCAGTTTTTTGCAAGGACGTACCAGTACGTCCATGGGGGTAAAGGGATGAGTTTTGTGAAACGTACCAGTATGTCCATTGGGGGTAAAAGGGTTAAACACGTTCAAAGAGGAACTTATGATGTAATTTTTATCATGATCTGTAATCACTTAGAATTATCAAGAACATTTTCATCTGGTAACCACCTAAATTATATGTTTGGATTGGTAATTATTCATTGTTTCCTATCTCAAAATTCTTACCTTAAATGCAAGTGGCTTCCTGGACTGCGGTTGACGAGAGATAACCACTATATTAATAAAGGTTATAATGAACAAGAGTGTTACAATAGTAATTGCACCAGATTCACCATCAGATATATTTTTCTGAAGTATCACAAGCAACATGCTGAGGATAGCAGAGAGGACGCCTGAAAAAAAGAAATATAACTTCATTAGTACCCCATAACCTCTGATTCATGAATACTGTTTTTGAAACAAATCTCATAACATCTTACACTTAAGAACTATTCTGTAATTAATCTCTTACATAAGACCATTAAAAATTACGTAATTGGGGTTGTGGTGGCCTATGTGGTAATGTCCTTGACTGGTGAATGCCAAACTGGGGTTTGAGTCAAGCTCAAACTCATTAGTTTCTTTGGTCGCTACAACCTCACTATCCTTGTGAGCTAAGGATGGGGGGTTTGGGAGAGCCTATAAGTCTATCTGCTGAGTCATCTCAGCAGCCATTGCCAGGCTCTCCTTGGTCCTAGCTTGGGTGAAGAGGGGGCTTGGGTGCTGATCATGGTCAGTCTCTAGGGCATTGTCACTGTCCCTTTCCTCTGCCATTCATGAGCAACCTTTAAACAGTTTAATTATCAATTCCTAAAATGTACAAAATGAGGTAGAGACTAGCCATATTTCAAAACAAGGGGGAATGTGAAATTATGAAAATGCTCTCCACTAATTCTTAAAAACTAATGTGAAAAATTGCAACTGAATAAATCCTTCACCATAAACCTAGGACAATGTAAGACAAAAACCTTAAAATGAAATTAAATCAATGACACTAATTTCATCACGGGCTATTTTTATCATTATTATTAGTTAAGGCTATGAATAACAATCACATTCTCTAATTCTGAATGTTAAGATGCAATTGTGGTTTTATATGGAATTAGGGAAACACCTAAAACCTTAAAGATTTATGAGGATTACTATCTTCACCATCAGAGGATATGAAAGGGCATAAAATTTCCCCAAAGTCAATAGCTTTTACATCTGGTTTCTGATAGATCTTAAAACTAACTGATCCTTGTGATTTACTGTGGTTATACTTGCTGCCTATTTGGGGTTATGGAGGGACAGTATTTGGAGTTCCATTACTTCATGAAATAAATCTACATCATCGGTTTCCTTGAATAAGTTCGGACTTCTGCAGACAGCACGATAATGCTAATACAGTGGCTTCTTTCTAGTTACAGATAAAATAGTTCACTGCTTTTAGTGCCCAGAAAGTTGCCGCTCAAAGCCAATATACACAATCCTCCTCTCTCAAAGGTGATTCATCCAAACCCATCCACGATACATCTTACCACAAGGAGAATATACACTATCCTCAAACACAAAGGGTTTCTGAAACCCTCTAGAATCTAGACTGTCTATTATAGGTTCCAAAATTTACCAATATTCCATATCAAAGACATTGGAGTGTTTTTTATTGATGCAAATGACAAGAAATTAGATATTATTAAATCTTTACGGTTAATTCTTTTATGATAAGAAAAGTTAAATTTCAGCCATTAAGGGATTAGATCCATGCTTAATTTTGAGCTTAAGCATCAGGAATTGGATCTCTACCTATCAGATATTATTGCGAATGCATTATATTGTAAAGTTTAGACTTCAAAAGTGAAGAGACAAAGAGACTGACGTATAAGGTACCACTTACCGCTAGAATATCCCTGCCTTTACTAAGGGCATGTGTTTATTGAAGGGTAAGAAAATGGGGACAATTTTCAATTCTTAAGATTTTACAGGTAAAGGTTGATTAAACAGATTCTGGAGAAGAAGCAATATGAACATCAGGTGTCTAGAAATAAAAAAAAATTATTATTAAAATTCTGTCTTTTGGGAGGGGAAACCGGCCCAGCAGGACTTACAAGTTCAAAATATGAGCCTGGTTTCAAGGTGTGGAAGGTTTGGGCATCTTTTAAGTTTTTTGAATGACAGAGCCCAAGTGCCTTGATGGAAAAACCAGTGAATGATTCCACTTTTCTAGAAACAAAAGGCCAAGGCTTAGGTTACTGCTATACCCTTCAAGCAGTAATTCAATTAATGCTTTGCTCCTAAAGTGAGAGTATACCTGGAGAAGGAGGGTTTATCATTCAAAGCATAAATTGCAGCCAAAATTGTTCTGTGACATTTGCAAAGCAGTGTTGTGGAAAATCAGAGTATGAGGGCCAAATATCTGCTACCCAACAAAACCTATCCTAAAACTTCTAGATTAAGGCATTACGAAGTGCATAAAGCATCTTAAACGGGCAAACATCTAAGACATTTTTTATGAAAATAATAATATTTATATGTACACGTTTTATGGAAAATCTTCTACACAGCTAGGCTACATGGAAAATTGGATTCAAATTCCCATTTTCTATGCAGATATATACCTATTCCAATAATTTGCTCCAATTATGAATAATTTTTACTGCAAGTACTCTATATGAACTATTTCTAGTTAATCTGATTTAATGTTTTTGCTACACTCAACATGCTTTGAGATGATAAAGATAGCTATAGATGCAGAGACTGACATGAATATACTAAGCTGCTGAACGGTGTTCACAGTCGCTGATGCCATTACATTCATTAAAGTAGTGATTGGCGAGTTGTAGCATCAACCGATCAATGCCTGTTTGGAAGAATTTGAGGTCAAGGCTGTAAAGATTTCAAATGCTTCCCTGAAATAGAAGGTAATGTCAGGGAGATATGACAGATGGTATGACTATTAGATAACAATAGATTGAGGACATAATCAAAGATGTCATTGAACATATACAGTAGAGGGGCATCGGGAAGAGTTAACAAGTGCTCCTTTAAGAGAACTCAATAAGTCATTAAAAGAAGAGGAAGATGAAGACTGAAGAAATTGAACTTCAGAACTGGACTTTGGAAGAATTAAATGAAGGGTTTATGAAGAAGTGATTTTAAAGAAAAAAATTAAAGATTACGATTCCCATAAGTAGAGATGCATTAAAGTGATTTGAGGTCTTAGGGAAGCTGTTATCTCTGCAGCATGCATACAATGACATGAAAAGGTTGAACGAAACAGGGAATCATTTAACTACCAGTACTGTCCCTAGAGGCAATACTCTGAGTGACACCTAACCAGGTGAAGGGCCTTTACTAGGAGCGAGCCTAAGAAGCTGTTGACTTTAAGAAGATGTTGCAACAAGATCTACTGCAAATGGGAGAATCAAAACCCTCATATATCAAATGTGCTTCACAGTATAGGGCTTACATTGCTATGAATTGTATAAATAATTTTGGAAATGGAATAGACAATTGTACTGTACATATGTATATTATGAACTGTCAATGGAAGGGTGATGTTTTTTGCAGGAAAGATGGCTATATTTAGATTATCCTCTGTAAATTTGTTATTTCCCATCAGAAACTACCTGAGAACAAGAGGATTAAATTATAAGGGAGCCACAAGTGATTCTAACATGTTTTTTTAACTACGCATCGAGGATCGAGTTAAAAAATATTTTAATAATAAAATTTATTTCTATACTCTTCTGATAGTCATATTGTCTTTTTACAAAAGCTTGGTTTATCAACATTTACCCATAAAATTTAAAACATTAAAGAGCTCAGAGAATCATCTGATGTAAAACGCCATCAATAGATGAAAAACGAGGTTGCTTAATGGTAATTACTTCAGCGAGTGGAGATATAATAGGATCAAGACTACCAACTTAATTTTCTGCCTCGAAACCTAGTTGTGTAAATTAGTGACTAGGAATGCACGAGGACAAGTATTTAGCAGCAGAAGGATCTAAAGTAATTAAAGGCGTCGAGGCTCTGTAAGAGGATCTTGACTTTGTAATGTGCAGTAAACTTTCAGAACCCTTACTAAATGGAACACTGTTACCCTATACCAAGCTAAGGGAGTTAGGTCAGGGTTAGCAAACAGGCAGTTAAGATCAGAATGATTGCCTACAAGCGAAGACTCACTAGCATTCTGAGATTAACCCTTTTACCCCCAAAGGACGTACTGGTACGTTTCACAAGACTCATCCCTTTACCCCCATGGACGTACCGGTATGTTCTTGCATAAAACTGCTATTTAAATTTTTTTTTGCATATTTTTGATAATTTTTTGAGAAACTTCAGTCATTTTCCAAGAGAATGAGACCAACCTGACCTCTCTATGACAAAAATGAAGGCTGTTAGAACAATTTAAAAAAAATGTTATTTTTATTAGTAAAATAAATTTTTGAATATACTTACCCGATAATCATGTAGCTGTCAACTCCGTTGCCCGACAGAATTCTATGGAGGGATACGCCAGCTATCACAATACTAGAAGGGGGTGTACTTACCAGCGCCACCTGTGGCCAGGTACTATAGTACTTCTTGTTGACACCTCCTCAATTTTTCCTCGGTCCACTGGTTCTCTATGGGGAGGAAGGGAGGGTCAATTAAATCATGATTATCGGGTAAGTATATTCAAAAATTTATTTTACTAATAAAAATAACATTTTTCAATATTAAACTTACCCGATAATCATGTAGCTGATTCACACCCAGGGGGGTGGGTGAAAACCAGTGTACAAGATTAAAGGATAGCTAAGTATCCCATATTTCATATAACAGTTATCTCAAATAACAATGAAATAATAAGTACCTGGTAAGGAAGTCGAATTGAACCGTTACTCTGCCTCTTTTTTAAGTTCGTCTTCCTTACTGAGCGCAGCGTTCCTCTTGGAGGCTGAATCAACTCAAAGGTGCTAAAGTATATAGGGCTGCAACCCCTACTAAAGGACCTCTACACAACCTCTAACCCAGGCGCTTCTCAAGAATGAATTGACCACCCGCCAAATCAAAAGGATGCGGAAGGCTTCTTAGCCTACCGTAACAACCATAAAAACAACAATAAAAGCATTCAAGAGAAAGGTTAAAAAAGGTTATGGGATTAAGGGAATGTAGTGGCTGAGCCCTCACCTACTACTGCACTCGCTGCTACGAATGGTCCCAGGGTGTAGCAGTTCTCGTAAAGAGACTGGACATCTTTAAGATAAAATGATGCAAACACTGACTTGCTCCTCCAATAGGTTGCATCCATTATGCTCTGCAGAGAACGGTTTTTATTAAAGGCCATCGAAGTAGCTACGGCTCTTACTTCGTGGGTCCTTACCTTCAGCAACGCAAGGTCTTCCTCCTTTAAGTGAGAATGGGCTTCTCTAATCAGAAGCCTTATATAATACGAAACCCCGTTCTTGGACATGGGCCTCGAAGGTTTCTTGATGGCACACCATAAGGCTTCTGACTGTCCTCGAATAGGTTTAGACCTATTAAGATAATACTTGAGAGCTCTGACAGGGCAAAGAACTCTCTCTAGCTCGTTACCTACCATGTTGGAGAGGCTAGGTATTTCAAACGATCTAGGCCAAGGACGTGAAGGAAGTTCATTCTTAGCTAAGAATCCGAGCTGAAAAGAACATGTTGCAGATTCGGTCGTGAAACCAATGTTCTTGCTGAAGGCATGAACCTCACTGACTCTCTTAGCTGTTGCAAGGCAGACGAGAAAAAGAGTCTTGAGGGTAAGGTCCTTGAAGGAAGCTGACTGGAGAGGTTCGAACCTAGGTGACATAAGGAACCTTAAGACTACGTCTAGGTTCCAGCCTGGAGTGGATAGACGACGCTCTTTAGAAGTCTCAAAAGACTTAAGGATGTCTTGAAGGTCCTTGTTGGAAGAAAGGTCCAAACCTCTGTGGCGGAGAACTGAAGCCAACATACTCCTGTACCCTTTAATCGTAGGGGCTGAAAGGGATCTCTCATTCCTAAGATGTAATAGGAAGTCAGCTATTTGGGTCACAGAGGTATTGGTAGAGGATACTGCATTGGCTCTACACCAGCTCCGGAAGACTTCCCACTTAGATTGGTAGACTCTACGAGTGGAAACCCTTCTTGCTCTGGCAATCGCGCTGGCTGCCTCCTTCGAAAAGCCTCTAGCTCTAGCGAATCTTTCGACAGTCTGAAGGCAGTCAGCCGAAGAGCGTGGAGGTTTGGGTGCAACCTGTCTACGTGAGGTTGACGTAGAAGGTCCACTCTTAGAGGGAGAGTCCTGGGGACGTCGACTAGCCATTGAAGTACCTCTGTGAACCATTCTCTTGCAGGCCAAAGGGGAGCAACCAGCGTCAGCCGTGTCCCTTCGTGCGAGATGAACTTCTGAAGGACTTTGTTTATTATCTTGAACGGTGGAAATGCGTAAAGGTCGAGATGGGACCAGTTCAGCAGAAAAGCATCCACATGAACTGCTGCTGGGTCTGGAACTGGGGAACAGTACAGCGGAAGTCTCTTGGTCATGGAGGTGGCAAACAGATCTATGGTAGGCTGACCCCACAAGGTCCAAAGTCTGTTGCACACACTCTTGTGGAGGGTCCATTCCGTGGGAATGACCTGATCCCTTCTGCTTAGGCGATCTGCTGAGACGTTCATGTTGCCCTGAATGAACCTCGTGACTAAAGTGAGGTTTTGACTTCTTGACCAAATGAGGAGGTCCCTTGCGATCTCGTATAGGCTCCTCGAATGGGTCCCTCCTTGCTTGGAGATGTAAGCCAAGGCTGTGGTGTTGTCTGAGTTCACCTCCACCACCTTGCCTAGCAGGAGGGACTTGAAGTTCAGCAGGGCTAAATGAACTGCTAGTAGCTCCTTGCAGTTGATGTGGAGCGTTCCCTGTTCCTCGTTCCACGTTCCCGAGCCGTTCAAGGTCGCACCCCAGCCCGAGTCCGATGCATCTGAGAAGAGATGAAGATTGGGGGTCTGAATAGCCAACGATAGGCCCTCCCTGAGAAGGAGATTGGTCTTCCACCACAAGAGAGTGGTCTTCATCTCTTTGGTGACTGGGATAGAGACTGCTTCGAGAGTCAAACCCTTGTCCCAATGAGCTGCAAGATGGAATTGAAGAGGGCGGAGGTGGAGTCTCCCTAGCTCGACGAACAGGGCCAGCGATGAAAGGGTCCCTGTGAGACTCATCCACTGTCTCACCGAGCAACTGCTCCTCTTCAGCATGCTCATGATGCAATCTAGGGCTTGGCTTATCCTTGGGGCCGATGGAAAAGCCCGAAAATCCTGACTCCGAATCTCCATTCCCAGGTACACAATGGATTGGAAGGGAATGAGCTGAGACTTTTCTATGTTGACTAACAGACCCAGTTCTTTGATTAAGTCCAAAGTCCAGTTGAGACTCTCCAGACAGCGACGACTCGTGGAGGCTCTCAACAGCCAGTCGTCTAAGTAAAGGGAGGCTCTGATGTCCGATAAGTGGAGGAATTTTGCTATATTCCTCATCAGAAGCGTAAACACCATAGGAGCTGTGCTTAGGCCAAAACACAGGGCTTGGAATTGGTAGACAACCTTTCCAAAAACGAATCTCAGGAAAGGTTGGGAGTCTGGATGAATAGGAACGTGAAAGTAGGCATCTTTCAGGTCCAACGAGACCATCCAGTCCTCCTGCCTGACCGCTGCTAGGACCGACTTCGTCGTCTCCATCGTGAACGTCTGCTTGGTGACATACGCATTGAGCGCGCTGACGTCCAGCACCGGTCTCCAACCTCCTGTCTTCTTGGCCACCAGAAAGAGACGGTTGTAGAAGCCCGGGGATTGATGGTCCCGGACTATAACCACTGCCTTCTTCTGTACAAGGAGCGACACCTCCTGGTGCAACGCTAGCCTCTTGTCCTCTTCTTGTAGTTGGGAGAGAGGTTGATGGGAGATGTGGTCAGAGGGGGTTTGCGGCAGAATGGTATCCTGTAACCCTCCCTCAGCCAACTGACAGACTGGGCGTCTGCACCTCTCTTTTCCCAGGCTTGCCAGAAGAACTTGAGTCTGGCTCCTACTGCTGTCTGGAGATGCGGAGAGTCAGTTTTTTCCTTTAGAAGCCTTGGAACTTTTCCTAGACTTGCTCCTGGAAGAGTCTGGACGGGAGCTTCCTCGGCTGGGGGCTCTACCACGAAAGGGCGGTATGAACCTCGTAGCAGGAGTATCAGCCACTGGGGTGCGATAAGTCCTGGGGACTGAGGTAGCAACCTTAGTCTTACGAGCCGATGAGGCCACAAGATCATGTGTGTCCTTTTGTATCAGGGCAGCAGACAAGTCCTTAACAAGCTCTTCGGGAAAAAGGAACTTCGAGAGCGGAGCGAAAAGGAGTTGAGACCTTTGACAAGGTGTGATGCTGGAGGAAAGGAAGGTACAAAGCTGCTCCCTTTTCTTAAGAACCCCTGACACAAACATCGAAGCAAGCTCGCCAGATCCATCTCTAATGGCCTTATCCATGCAGGACATTAAGATCATGGCAGAATCCTTGTCCGCAGGGGAGGTCTTCTTGCTGAGGGCCCCCAGGCACCAGTCTAGGAAGTTGAACATCTCAAATGCTCTAAAAACACCCTTCAGGAAGTGATCAAGGTCTGAGAAGGTCCAGCAAACCTTAGAGCGCCTCATTGCTGTTCTACGAGGAGAGTCTACCAGACTTGAGAAGTCAGCCTGGGCAGAGGCAGGTACTCCCAAGCCTGGTTCCTCTCCTGTGGCATACCAAACGCCCGCTTTAGAAGTGAGCTTAGTCGGAGGAAACATGAACGAAGTCTTTCCAAGTTGTTGCTTAGACTGCAACCACTCCCCTAAAATCCTTAACGCTCTCTTAGAGGACCTTGCTAAGACGAGCTTAGTATAAGTAGACTTAGCTGGCTGCATGCCCAGCGAAAACTCAGATGGCGGAGAGCGGGGGATAGCAGAGACAAAGTGGTCTGGGTATACCTCCCTAAAAAGAGCCAAGACCTTACGAAAGTCAATAGAAGGTGGAGAAGACTTGGATTCATCCACGTCTGATGAGGGATCCAGGTGTGCAGCCTCATCATCCGACACCTCATCACCAGAGTGTAGCGAAGAGATCGGTAAGGTATGCTGAACAGCAGAGTCAGCACGAGCTGGAACAACAATATTTGTGGTTTCCTCTTCAAGACTCTGTTGAGGGAACACCTGAGGCTCAGTCTGCAAAGGCTGATCAAAAGAAGTAGCAGAAGGTAGGCGCATGGGTGGAGGAGGCTGACTCCTGGCATGAGTGTCTGAACTCAAGGGTTGCGCTTGCTGAGTGGTTGGCGGATGCGCAGTAGCAAGTTCCTGAGGAACGAGTTGAGGTTCCTGAGGTGTGAGCTGTGAGCGATGAGGTAGTGGCTGCGCAGAACGCAATAATTGTCTCGCGAGTTGAGGTTCCTGAGGCGCAAGGCTAAGGTGTTGAGGTGCTTGCCTTGAGGAGGGTTGAGCTCGCTGCAGCGAGAGCTGAGGAGACTGACTCATGGATGGGAGAGGTTGTTGTACCTCAAGAGAGTGTTGCCTCACTGGTGGAACTGCAAGTGGAAGCGGAGGAAGTAAGGTATAAGCTTCCTGTTCCCATTGCTGAGGTTGCCTTAAGGAAGGCGGAGGGAGCTGCACACCACTGGAAACAGTAAACTCAGAACGTGGTAAGGTATCCTGAGGAGCCTCAACATCGTACGCCTGGCAGGCAGTACTGCGGTCAGGCGGAGCGATCGCAGGAGGAGGTGTAACCTTCTCAGCCTGACACTCACGCATCAAGACCGCAAGTTGTGACTGCATGGACTGCAGTAGAGTCAACTTGGGGTCGGCAGACACTAAGGTCTACCTCAAGCCTTAACAGCAGAGATCTGTTGCGGCAGAACCTTACTCCTCTTAGGCGGAGTGCATTCAACTGATGACTGCGGCGAGTCAGAGCTGATCCAATGACTGCAGCCTGGTTGAGTTCTTGAGGTCTGGACTCTGCGTTTGAGTGGTCTTGAGACCTGAGTCCAGCGTTTCTTCCCTGACAATTGATCAGCAGACGAGTAAAAGACGGGCTCAATCGTCTGCAGGTGGGAGTGACGGTCTCTGGAAGACACGCCCGCAACCACCGAGGATACTTCTGTGCGCCGATCAAGGCCTGCCGAACCCTTTTGCCCTTCGACATTGCTTCTCCCCTGGGCTTGGGAGCTTGCAAGAGGTCCCGGACTGGGAGGACGACTGGCACGCACAGAAGTATCCTCACGCACCACACTGACACTGACACTAGCACTTGGCACTGCACTGACACTAGCACTCGTCACAGCACTGGCACTAATACCACCCACTGCACTCTTGACCTTAAGTTCCTTGACTTCGGCCATAAGAGACTTATGATCACTAACCACTGACTCTACTTTGTCACCTAAGGCCTGAATGGCACGCAAAACAACAGACATATCAGGCTGAGGGCAAATAGTAGGTTCGGGGGTAGCCACTACAGGGGTAGGAAAAGGTAGGGGATCATGAGGTGAGGAAAAAAGTGAAGAGTGAGAAGAACTCCTCCTAACTCTCTCTCTCTCTAACTTGGTTGAATACTTAAGAAGACGGACAAAATCAAGTTCCGAAAGTCCGGCGCATTCCTCACATCGATCTTCTAACTGACAGGGCCTTTCCCTACAGTCAGAACAAGCGGTGTGAGGATCTACCGAGGCCTTCGGAATACGCCTATTACAAGACCTACATCGTCTATGGGTGGGGGCTTGTGAAATGTCAGACATCTTGAATCAAAAGAGTTAGCCAAGTGGGGTTTCAAAATCAAGCAAAAGATCGTTAACCGTTAATCAGGACTAAATAATAGCTATCTAAGCTAATATAGAAGTTTTCCAGTAAAGCGACAGCCGAAATCTGAGAGAAATACTTCACCAAAAGCCGTGAAAATACTCCAAGATCATAAGCGTATCCCAGAACGTCTTGCCGGAAGCACGACAGAGGAAAAATTGAGGAGGTGTCAACAAGAAGTACTATAGTACCTGGCCACAGGTGGCGCTGGTAAGTACACCCCCTTCTAGTATTGTGATAGCTGGCGTATCCCTCCATAGAATTCTGTCGGGCAACGGAGTTGACAGCTACATGATTATCGGGTAAGTTTAATATTGAAAAATATACTGCAAAATATGCTTGAAAAAAAATAACCCCTGGGGGTTAAGGGTTGGAGATTTCCAAATAGCCTGGGGGTAAAAGGGTTAAACAGAGGAAGCTAAATAAGTTACAAGCACTGAAGCCCATCACTAACAAAACTTTGCTGGTTAAGTATTATTTACATAACAGTGCTGGTGCTTCATGTTCGGTATCATCCCCGCTATAAACAACTAGCCAAGCATTCTCTGGATTTCCCCCTGAAATGAAAACAAAACAGTACTGCACTATCCCCGCGCAAGAGTTACTAATAAATCCAGAGGAAGAAAACTTGAACCTCAATGAAAGTTATCACAACCTGGAAGAGGCGTACGTCGATTTTAACCAATGACATAAAAATTGAAATAAGAAAGGCATTTTGGCTTCCATTCTTGCCATTAACCACGTGTCTCACTACTTTACTAGAAGGATGTATCTATTGAAAGGGAAAAAAATTGATTTTATTTCTTAATTTTGGGGATAAATGTCGATAAACCAAGCTTCTGAAAAAGAAGAAGCAATATGAAAATCAGGTGAGTATAGAAATACAATAATAGTTTGTATCTATGTACATCTAAATAGTGAATTGATAATCTTGAAGTTACTTAGTATCTGAATTTCAAAACTTAAGTTACATTAACATGGTAAAATACAGATGCTAAATTTTAGGAATAATTACTTATACAAAATGATTTATGTAGAACACTGTCTAACATCTCTCTCAATAAATATAGAAATTTTCAAACTTGGTTTATACAATATCAAGTATCTTACACTGCACGAGGGAAGCTTTTCTCTAACAAAGACAAAAACATTAAGAGGGAATTCTGGAACCAGAATACACTCTAACAAAATGCTGTCAAGTCTCATCTTTACATGTATTGCCATACATACTTTGATACCACACAAAAAATCTACTCATGAGAAGGAACCTACGAAGTATACAATAAGGAAGGTACAGGGAATATTCATTATACGTATTACATGGGATACTCTCTACTTACAAAATACTAGTGTAGCATAGTTAACTAGTGAAGCACTCAAATCAGTAGGTTCACTAACACATTTTATATTGAAGAGCTGATGACAATAGTCTTTGGCAGTGTACTCATAACTGTGGTTAGTCATATGAAAGGGTTCTTCTGATTCTAGCAAGCCTCTTGGTTCTGATTCATCATCATCTCCATATCTGTTAGCAAAACATTAAAAAGAATTAACCTTTATAAACATGCAAATTTGAGCTATTGGTTATTTTACAATTATATCATATTAAGGGAGAAAGTACTGGTACTATATACAGACAAAACCCTTAGAAAAACATACTATACATCTAAAAAAAAATCAAGATTAATTGGAAATTTAGCGAATCTCTTCTCCAACACATTTTGATATTTTGGGCTCCTTGCCCTCCTGGAATAATTCTTCAATGCTTGGGAGCAAGTTTTTTATATATTGGACAAACTCATCTTTTACTTACTCTGTGAAAATATTTCACAAATAAGATTTTCTTG